>NC_068312.1:13208601-13442667 GCF_025860055.1 Xyrauchen texanus
ATCCAGCTGTTCTGGTGACTCAGGATAGGAGTCCTGAGGTTGAGACAAGGAAACAAATAAAAAGATGTAAGCATAGATGCCATAAAATGTACTGCAGAGTTAGAGATCATGATCACTGTTTCTGGTTCTCGGAGACCCAACTAAAGCAGCCTAATTAGTGGGTTGGAGGATAAATTCAGGTGTATGTCTGACTAAATAGATGAGTCAGTAGTCTAGACTTAAACTGAGAGGGTGTGTCTGCATCTCAACAGTGTTTGGGAGACTATTCCATAGTTTAGGAGCCAAATATGAAAAGGATCTACCTCCTTTGTGGATTTTGATATTCTAGGAACTATTAACAGGCCAGAATTTTATGCATCATGAATGAACGTGATGGAATATAGCGTGACAGAAGATCATTTAAGTATCTAGTGGAGCTAGACCATTCAAAGCTTTGTATGTAGTTAATAGAATTTTAAAATGCTGATGCATTTTGAACCAATTGAAGTTTATTTATTGATCTTGCTGGACATCCTCCCAGTAATGCATTACAATAATCTAGTCTTTAGGTCATGAGCTGATGAATTAGTTTTTCGGCATCAGCAACAGAGAGCATATGCCTTCATTTAGCACTATTTCTGAGGCGTGAAGAATGCTGTGCTACAAACATCTGTAATTTGATTTTCAAAGGACAGATTGTATCAAACATAACACCTAAGTTTTTCACTGTTGAAGATGATGTAACAGAACATCCATCTAGAGTCAAATTATATTTTAGCTGCTTATTTTTAGAGGTTTTTGGTCCAATAATTAGAACCTCTGTTTTGTCAGAATTGAGTAGAAGGAAATTTCTGGCCATCCAATCTTTTATTTAATTGATACACTCTGCTAATTTTGAGAATTGTGAAATCTCATCAAGTTTTGAAGAAATATAAAGTTGTGTATCGCTAGCATAGCAGTGGAAACATATTCCACGTATTCCTGATAATATCTCCCAGGGAAGCATATACATGGAGAAAAGCAGAAGCCCTAAAACTGATCCCTGTGGCACTCCATATTTAACTTTTTGTTTGGTTTGACGATTCCTCATTTACATAGACAAAGTGGTAGTGGTCTGCTAAATATGACCTAAACCATGCTAATGCAACTCCACAAATTCCAACATAATTCTCCAGCCTATTCAAGAGAATGTCGGATCTATCGTGTCTAATGCAGCACTTAGATCTAAAAACTACTAGAAGAGAAATGCAGCCATCAGATCAGATGATAGATAGATAGATAGATAGATAGATAGATAGATAGATAGATAGATAGATAAGACAGATAGATAGAAAGAAAAGACAGACATATAGATAGACAGACAGACAGACAGACAGACAGACAGACAGATAGAATACATACATAGACAGACAGATAGACAAACAGACAGAGATAGATAGAAAAGACAGATAGACAGACAGATAGATAGATAAGACAGACAGACACAAAGACAGACTGACAGACAGATAGATAAGACAGATAGATAGAAAGAAAAGACAGACATATAGATAGACATATAGATAGACATATAGATAAACAGAAAGATAGACAGATAGATAGATAGATAGATAGATAGATAGATAGATAGATAGATAGATAGATAGATAAGATAGATAGATAGATAGATAGATAGGATACATACATACATACATACATACATAGACAGACAGATAGACAGACAGACAGATAGATAGACAAAAGAGACAGACAGTGAATAGATAGATAGACAGAGAGCGGAGAGAGACAAAAAGTGGTGTAACATGTGCCTCTTAGGTTCATTAAAGACCAGAAGTGCTGCTGCATTCTGGATCATTTGGAGAGGTCTAATAGCACATGCAGGAAGGCCTGCAATGAGAGCGCTACAGTAGTCCAGTCTAGTTATGACAAGGCTACTGAACGAGCAGTTGTGTGGCATGTACAGAGAGGAAGGATCTTATCTTCCTGATATTGTCGAAAGTGTAAATCTACATGATCTTGCAGTCTTGAAATGTGGTCAGTGAAATTTAGCTCATCATCAATGGTTACCCCTAGATTTCTGACCGCTTTGGAAGGTGAAACTGAAGTTGGACCCAGCTGCACGGTGATGTTGTGTTCAACAGCAGGGTTGGCTGGAAAGACAAGGAGTTCGGTCTTGGCTGAGTTGAGTTGAATGTGGTGTTCCTTCATCCAGGCTGAGATGTCTGCCAGACAGGCAGCTTATCTCGAGCAGTCACTGTGGTGTCACGGGCTGGAAAGACAAGTAGAGTTATGCGTCATCAGCATAGCTGATAGATAGATAGATAGATAGATAGATAGATAGATAGATAGATAGATAGATAGATAGATAGATAGATAGATAGATAGATAGATAGATAGATAGATAGATAGACAAAGACAGACAGACAGACAGACAGACAGACAGACAGACAGATAGATAGATAGATAAGACAGATAGATAGAAAGAAAAGACAGACATATAGATAGACAGACAGACAGACAGACAGACAGACAGACAGACAGATAGATAGATAGATAAGACAGATAGATAGAAAGAAAGACATGACATATAGCATCAGACAGACAGACAGACAGACAGACAGAGCATCGTGACAGCATCAGACAGATAGATAGCACATACACATATCGACAGACAGATAGACAAGCATGACAGACAGATCAGATAGTTATCACGCATCGCATCGATGACAGACAGATAGATGCAATGACAGATAGACAAGACAGACAGATCGTATGACATATAACAGATGCATCAGCATCAGCATCGACATGACAGTATCAGCATACAGCATCAGCACATGACAAGACAGACAGATAGATAGATAGACAAGACAGATAGATAGTAAAGATCAAGCACGACAGCATCGCTATCGACAGACATCGATCGCATCAGACACGACGCATCAGACGAGACAGATAGAATACATACATAGACAGACACGATCAGACAAACAGCATGGTATCAAGATAGATACAGTACGACAGATAGACATGATCAGACAGATAGATAGATACACGACAGATAGATCACTAAAAGACAGACTGGATCAGACAGATAGATAGTGAAAGAAAAGACAGACATATAGATAGACATATAGATAAACAGAAAGATAGACAGATAGACAGATAGATAGATAGATAGATAGATAGATAGATAGATAGATAGATAGATAGATAGATAGATAGATAGATAGATAGATAGATAGATAGACAGATACGATACATACATACACATACATACAGACAGACAGATAGACAGACAGACAGATAGATAGACAGAAGAGACAGACAGTGAATAGATAGATAGACAGAGAGTGAGAGAGACAAAAGTGGTGTAACATGTGCCTCTTAGGTTCGATTAAAGACCAGAAGCGCTGCTGCATTCTGGATCATTTGGAGAGGTCTAATAGCACATGCAGGAAGGCCTGCAATGAGAGCCGCTACAGTAGTCCAGTCTAGTTATGACAAGGCTACTGAACGAAAGCAGTTGTGTGGCATGTACAGAGAGGAAGGATCTTATCTTCCTGATATTGTCGAGTGTAAATCTACATGATCTTGCAGTCTTTGAAATGTGGTCAGTGAAATTTAGCTCATCATCAATGGTTACCCCTAGATTTCTGACCGTTTGGAAGGTGAAACTGTAGTTGGACCCAGCTGCACGGTGATGTTGTGTTCAACAGCAGGGTTGGCTGGAAAGACAAGGAGTTCGGTCTTGGCTGAGTTGAGTTGAATGTGGTGTTCCTTCATCCAGGCTGAGATGTCTGCCAGACAGGCAGCTGATCTCGAGCAGTCACTGTGGTGTCGCTGGGCTGGAAAGACAAGTAGAGTTATGGTCATCAGCATAGCTAGATAGATAGATAGATAGATAGATAGATAGATAGATAGATAGATAGATAGATAGATAGATAGATAGATAGATAGATAGAATAGACAGACAGACAGACAGACAGACAGATAGATAGATAGACAGACAAAGAGACAGACAGATAGATAGATAGATAGACAGACAAAGAGACAGACAGACAGACAGACAGACAGATAGATAGATAGATAGATAGATAGATAGATAGATAGATAGATAGATAGATAGATAGATAGATAGGATAGATAGATAGATAGATAGACAGACAAAGAGACAGACAGACAGACAGACAGACAGATAGACAGACAGATAGATAGACAGACAGACAAAGAGACAGACAGACAGACAGACAGACAGACAGATAGATAGATAGACAGACAAAGAGACAGACAGATAGACAGACAGACAGACAGATAGATAGATAGATAGACAGACAGACAGACAGACAGACAGACAGATAGACAGATAGATAGATAGATAGATAGATAGATAGATAGATAGATAGATAGATAGATAGATAGATAGATAGATAGGATAGATAGATAGACAGACAGAGACAGACAGACAGATAGATAGATAGATAGATAGATAGATAGATAGATAGACAGACAGAGCAGACAGCAGTTGTGATAAAGAGCTGAGGCAGATGGTCAGCATTGAAGTATTAGTAGACAGTTAGATATTTGCTGTACATACACACAGCTGCACATACACAGCCAGTGAATTTATTTCTGATTAGTTGTTTTTGCAGCTTGTTAACCATGTAATTACAGAGTAAGGTGTAAGTTCTTGTTACACAGCCTCTGCTCTGGCAATACTGCTATCAAGTCTACGTCCATGCCAATTGAGACCCTTTGAATTGTACGAATTATGAACAGTGGATATTGCAAAATCAGACTGTGCAAACTAAAAGTGATATTTTGGCCCAGAGAATCAGCATTCAATGCCGCACCTTAGGCACCACGCGTATTTGTGAACATGCAGATTTTATAAATAGCCTATATGGGCCAGTTGAATGGACAGCCTCTATGCGTCTCTCATCCGTGTCTAGAAAGCACTTACAATTAAATGAATTGGTTACTGTTATTAATGTTAGTTATTAGTAGTAGTATTATATTTTCTGATTATCCTTATAAGTCCATCACTAAGGTTTTGTTATTGTATAATTCCACCTGAATTATTCACTTCAATACATAGCCGCAAATGAATGACATTGAAACATGCAACAGTACATCCTAGATGTAAAAAACTCTTTGATCATTTGTGAGCACTTTTCCATAGACTCACATTGCATATACCTTAAAAGTGGGGGAAACAATAAAGGGCCAAGGAGTACGCTTTTAGGTCAGCTGTGTTGGTTACTGAACGACATGGATCGCTCCCCAAACTTTGCACACACAATCGGGTCTTTCCAACTTGTGAAACATATTACACTTTTTGTGTGTGCCTGCAGGCCCAGGGGAACATTATTTTATTATAGTAATAATATGCTTAACATAGCCTGATTCTATTACTGTTAAATGATTATATTGCACAAGCATACTTAATCAACGAGCTGCTCCTAAACTTGTACACACACAATCGGGAGCCTCCTCACATGAGAAACATATTACACTTTTTGTGTGCTCCAGCCCCATGGGAACCCGTTTTATTATAGTCAAAATATGCTTAATATAGTCGAGCCTATATAAAGCCTCTGTAGAAAGGAGTAACGCTTTTAGGCCGTATGCTGGCTGGCTACTTCTAATCGCAGCCACTCGCTCCCAAACTTTGCACACGCTTATCGGGTCTTTCCACTCCAGAAACATATTACACTTTTTTGTGTGTCCCGCGCGTTTCCAGGGGAACCCCTCTCTATGATTACCGTGATAAATATGCTTTAATATGGTCGTGGGCCATAATATAAAAGCCTCCTGTGAAAGGAGCACGCTTTAGGCCGGCCAGGTTGGTTACTTAACGTGCGATCGCTCTCAAACTTTGCACACACGCCTATCGGGTCTTTCCACTCCACGAAACATATTACACTTTGTGTCCCGCCCCAGTGGAACCGTTACCACATTTATGCTTAATATAGCGCATGCTTAATATGGAGGGTGGTGGTGGTAGTGGGACTCAAAGCGCATCACTGGTAACTGGGAAGGTTGCTGGTCTGATCCCCACAGCCACTACACATTGTGTCCTTGAGCAAGAGCTAATTTAACTCCAGGTTGTTCCGGGATTGTCCCTGTACTACTGCACTGTAAGTCGCTTTGATAAAAGCGCTCGCCAAATGCATAAATGTAAATGCCTCAATTTCTGCTTGGCACCGCTGAGGTCGCACAAAAGAGGCTGCCGCTAGCATGTCAGGGAGTCACTTTACCTGATCGAGCCACCACAGACTGTGTCTGACCGCGATGGCTACCTGTCGGTGCATCAGCAAAAAATGTGGCTTTCATCCCTATATCCCATAACCTAACCTAACTCTTCAACATAACCAACTTCTAAGCTAATAAAAGTCAAGTGTATCATCAAGGCACCATGCTTACGCAAATTAAGATTGCATCACTTTATTCATCTTTAACTGTAAACTTAACTAACTTCTGAACATGACACATTTCCAAACTAAATGCAAGTCACACTGATCAAAAAGACACAACATTTACACAATATAGAGCAAGTTAGACCGTAGGAGAAGTCTGTATTTGAGTCTAAATCAAAACTCTTAAGACCGATCGAGGACAAAGCCAATCAGACAGCTAGAGGATCACATATAGAACACGTGATACAACGCTTAAAAAAAAATCGACCAACGGAACCAAAGTTAAAGAAGATGGCGCGGTTTGCCATCGGTGGTTTTATCCTCTGTCCTGCTCTGGCCTGACCGGTGGCTGCCACGGGCCCCTCAAAACACTCCACTCAAACCTACGCCGATCGACTCCAACGCTCCCAAACGCGCTCCTAGCACGGTCCCCTCGACGCCACCGACGCCAGCTGGGAAACCAACCACGCTGTCAATTCCGCTACAGCACGCACCATATATAACGCGGGCTATAGCTAAGCCCCGAGATCTCCGCCGAGCCGCATTCCCAGAGTCACGGGCCAATGCTGGTCTTCTCGCAACCCCCAGGCCCACACCGCCAGCACCTTCAGAACAGCAGCCACCCACAGACAAACATTTTTCTATAGACTGACATTAGATGGACTGACACGCCTCAGCGGGCTGCGCTATTACCACGCGGCTGGTGGTTGGGAGCAGAGGGATTCAAGGCTTTAAGTTGCATTTTTAAACTTTTGAAGGGTCGCTATAAATGTAACTCCAGCGCTTCCCTAGACGCTTACAATTCGGAGATTCGCTGGTGGATTGTTCCTTCAATTCCATTCCTTGAGTTTTCTGCCGTCTTAAAAAGGCTTCTAGCGTGAAAAACCCGCCGCGAAACCACAAAGTTACAATGAACTCACTGGAGTCTGTAGCCATTTCACGTATCGCTATTTACGTTATTGTTTTAAAGCTCCTCTTGTCACAATAAAATTCTTTACCATCCCTTCACTTGTGAACTCATTTCTAAAATGCAACGGTTATCCCAAGCTTCACCAAGCTGGCAGAGGTGTGGGACCTCAGCTCACGATACTTGACTTGACTTGGACTTGACCTCGACCTAAGTCACTAATTGATGACTCATACTCACCTGATAGAATTAAAAAGACTTGCATGACTGACTTAGACTTTGACAGCAATGATTGCAACTTGACTCTGGACTTCAGTCGCCTGACTTGGAAATACTTATACTTTTTAAAACCAAAGATAAGAGTTGTATAATTAAAAATGTGCAGTAAATCAACGATTAATTTCCCAAATAGATCGGTCTATTTGATTTTCAAATCTGCATTTCAACGCTCCATATTCAACCAATCAGCTTCACACGAAAGCTGGACCAAGTTTGAAGATCGCGTACGCCGATTTATGGTCACTAGGGACACAGCAAAATTATACCAAAGGTGATAAGTAATTGGGATAGTATTGAATACAGCTGAAAGGCAACGTAAAAGGATTACACATGTAGAACCTGTGGTTACAAAATTACAGACACCTCGTCGGCTGACGCCCAATTTTGTGGTGGAATCTGGAAAACCACAGACAGAGGTAAGTTGATTTACAGGCTAACAAAGTTCGCAGTATATTGAACCAAGCAACTTTACTGCGGCCTGGTAGCATAACGCTTTATAGCAATTGGTGTAATGGACAAAATCTCCTCGCGGTTATTACCCCTGCTGTGCTAATCGATAAAGTAACCATTTATTGCATCACAACAAGCAGGCTTTTTATGGTAACCGGTTAAAAAATGTGCATAAACACACTCATTCTTTGCGACGTGTTGGTCCTCCTCTCGTGTCACACGCCAGCTATATTTATTTAATTATAGCTGGTCAGGGTTCTAAAAATCACAATCCGACCATTTACCTCCGGCCTCTATGCCACTTTTACAGTATAGAACTCGTGATATGCAACTTAAACGCCCTGCCCTAGCCACCGCCTGGTATTATTTCAGATTTCACTCACCAGTTCAGCACGCTCAGCCGCCCTTCACAGCGTGTTTATAGTAAAAGCTTGGTTTGCCTTAATGTGTGTCCAAAGATAAGATCCATGTATCATCTTTATTACCCTCTTTGGTCTTTACAGGTAGATATCGATAAAAAAAAAGAAAGATAAAATTAGATTTTTAAATTAGAAACTTCTAGATAAAATTAGTATACATTTACTATAGTAATTAATACTCTGACACTAATTTGGGCAAAGCGCACTAATGACTTCTTTAAGACTTGAAGCTAAAAGTTGACGATTTGTAAATTGACTTGACTCTGACTTGGGACTTGGCTCTGCCTTGACTTGGGACTCTGGACTGCCTTGACTTGGGACTTCAACTGCCTTGACATGGGACTTGACGACTTACATTTGTGACTTGGACAAAACAATGACTGGTCCCACCCTGCAAGTTGGACACGTGGAGAGCTGCAATGTCAAGTCACTTTTTCTGGTTGACTGTAACTTCTATATTATGTCTTTGACGGGCATAAAAACAAAAAAATCATTGAAAAGTCAAAAAATGCTTTCATTGTTCAACCTTATATTATTTTTATTATTTATTATTATTTTTTTGGCTGTTCATGTTCTGCAATTTTGGACACAATTTAATGTAAGACCTTGGCATGATTATTAATAAAAAATAAATTAAATAAAAAATAAAAAAAAGTTATCTTTATGAAATCTGAATTGATGTGTGTTATTGTAATCGATGACTCAGCTTAGTGAACCGCTGAATGGGCTTTATTGATTTCGCGAGATTTCATTTCAAAGGGCAAACGCCTCTAACAAGTGTGAGTCATCTCATTATCGGGGCAAGATCTCGATGCCGCTTTTATTCTTAAAGTTTTTCAAGTCCTTCGTTATTTTCTGATGCATTTGTTTTTGGAACAATTTCTTTAATAGGCTATATTTACTGGACTCAAGTCTGCTCTGCTCACGAACACAATAATCTCCTCCTCACAAGCATGCCCCGATAAGTTTCATGAAATGATAATAATAATAAAGGATTGAGTTTATCCCACCCAACAATTCCTACAAAACATTTCAGCCGCTTTTGTGAAAAATGCGCTCATTACCACGCCTCCATTACAGTCGATTCATGCAAATCTTAAAGGCGTGCATGTGACATTTTTAAACCACTCACAACCTACGCAGTAAAAGACTCTTTCTACCTTTTCAGCTTACATTTCCATTGCTCTCTTCTTCTGTTCATCTCTCCTCGCTACATGAATGCAGACGGAATTCTGAATTCGATGATACCAAGCTTGGCAAAATCGACCGGATCGGCCCTAAAGATTTATCTGTGAAACAATCCAGCCAATCAGATCTCGACTATGCAAATGAGGGTGGACATAATGAGGGTGGAAGTCGCTTTTACCTCTATACCTACAGACTTTTAACCCCAGAGGGCTAGGGGTTAGGTCAACTAGTGATTTAACTCCAACCAACCCCAGCTGACTGGGGCTAACCCTAGTGGACTGATGGAGAATTACAC
The DNA here is from genome assembly GCF_025860055.1 of Xyrauchen texanus. NCBI lineage: Eukaryota > Metazoa > Chordata > Actinopteri > Cypriniformes > Catostomidae > Xyrauchen > Xyrauchen texanus. The sequence continues at coordinate 13,218,535 of NC_068312.1, forward strand.
TTTACTACTTACAAATTTAAACCTATGCAATATTTGAAGTAGTTTATTTTCAAAAACATTTGTTTTCTAACAAAAATATCCTTCTGCTATTTGTTTTTCATTTATTTCCATTTTGGAACATATCTTGATCAAATTAACTGACTCAAAAATACTCCTCACATACAAGCAAAAGAAATATTGTGAATATCATAATACGATAAAAAAAAAGCTTAAAGTTACTATTTAAAGCTTTGCCAGTTAGTTAATTAGTTACATAGAGACACACAAACCAGACACAGACAGAGACAGACAGGACAGAGACTGATAGATAGACAGAGAGCATGCACAGACATGATAGTCAGTCAATTTTATCTCTGTGATACGCCTTTTCACAACACACATCACTGCTTCAAAAGCAGCTTTACAGAAGATCAGCATTAACAGACGATAAACTGTAATGTCTGATGAATCATCATTGGCAATAGATAAAATAACATTCTTAATCGGTTTAAAAATAATTAAATAATAATTGTATTAATAACCCCAGTGAGCAAGCTGTAGGCGTACTGTGGCAAGGGAACACAAAACTCCATAAGTATGGATTAATGGAGAAAATAACCTTGGAGAAACCAGACTTATGCAGGCCAGTTCCCCTCTGGCTAACATCATGAATTATACTGTAAATATTACTGTGTATAGTTAAAATCATGGTTTAAAATTATTAAACTAAGTAAGGGTTATGGGTCATTGTTTAAACATTGATTGTGTTTGAACTGTAAGATTAATGACCACAGGCTTTGAAGTCCATCTAGATTAATTGCAGAAGTTCACATAGATGCAATTGTCCTTGTTAATTGGCTGATGAAGGCTTTTGTTGGCAATAGCTAGTCTATGCATTCCATTTCAAGATCGTAGTCCATCAATAGACCGAGGTGATGCAGGTTGAGTTGGTATCAGTTCATCCTCTGAAGTCCATCATAATAGACCGAAGTGATGTTTGGCTGGCACCGCTGCATTTAGTCATCATCATTCAGCTGACTATGAAGCAGTGGAGTCCAACACTAAGCAGGAATGGTGCTGGATCCAGCCGGATTCTGGTGACCTCAGGATAGGAGTCCCGAGGTTGAGACAAGGAAACAAATAAAAAGATGTAAGCATAGATGCCATAAAATGTATTGCAGAGTTAGAGATCATGATCACTGTTTCTGGTTCCGGAGACCCAACTAAAGCAGCCTAATTGTGGGTTGGAGGATAAATTAGGTGTATGTCTGGCTAAATAGATGAGTCGCTAGTCTAGACTTAAACTGAGAGGGTGTGTCTGCATCTCTAACAGTGTTTGGGAGACTATTCCATAGTTTAGGAGCCAAATATGAAAAGGATCTACCTCCTTTGTGGATTTTGATATTCTAGAACTATTAACAGGCCAGAATTTTAGCGATCATGAATGAACGGATGGAATATAGCTGACAGAAGATCATTTAAGTATCAAGTGGAGCTAGACCATTCAAAGCTTTGTATGTAGTTAACAGAATTTTAAAATGCTGATGCATTTTGAACCAATTGAAGTTTATTTATTGATCTTGCTGGACATCCTCCCAGTAATGCATTACAATAATCTAGTCTTTAGGTCATGAGCTGATGAATTAGTTTTTCGGCATCAGCAACAGAGAGCATATGCCTTCATTTAGCACTATTTCTGAGGCGGAAGAATGTTGTGCTACAAACATCTGTAATTTGATTTTCAAAGGACAGATTGTATCAAACATAACACCTAAGTTTTTCACTGTTGAAGATGATGTAACAGAACATCCATCTAGAGTCAAATTATATTTTAGCGGCTTATTTTTAGAGGTTTTTGGTCCAATAATTAGAACCTCTGTTTTGTCAGAATTGAGTAGAAGGAAATTTCTGGCCATCCAATCTTTTATTTAATTGATACACTCTGCTAATTTTGAGAATTGTGAAATCTCATCAAGTTTTGAAGAAATATAAAGTTGTGTATCGTCAGCATAGCAGTGGGAAACATATTCCACGTATTCCTGATAATATCTCCCAGGGGAAGCATATACATGGAGAAAAGCAGAAGCCCTAAACTGATCCCTGTGGCACTACATATGGACTTCTTTTATGGTCATTTTGTTTGTTTTTTTGCAACTCAACATTCTTTTGTGTTCCATGGAAAAAGAAAAAACATACAGGTTTAAAACATCACAAGGGTGAGATATTAAGTTATGACAAAATGTAAATTATTTGGTCAACTATTCCTTTAATATTCTATATTTGCCCCATATATAGAATGGTTTTAAAATTAGTGTAATTAACTGCATACATTTTGGTTGCTAGTCACAGCAAACAGCTATATTAGGACTACAAACAACAAAATATAGTTATGGCCACAAATTTGAGAAGTGCTGCGTTTACGCAGTGTTCAAATATCTATGTGTGGCATATGTCTAAAAACAGTCTGTGTACAGATTAATTGTCTGTTGCACACCTGTACAGGTATGCATGTAGTATATGTATGTGTGTGTCTCACCTGATTCAGACAGGTCCCTCAGTGAGGAGCTGAGAGCAGTGCGTTTGAGGCCCTCTCCTGGGGAATAGTTGTCATCCAGACTGGGCCTGCCCATAGTGCCATTGACCACTTCATTCTTGACCCCACCCACTCCTCCACCCATAATGCTGTTGGTGAGCAGGCTGGGGCGCATCACACCCTTCTGCTTCTCCAGCTCAGCTGCAGGAGAAACAAGAGTGGATAGCACAATTTAGATGAAAAATGTGTGGAATAACATGTCCTAAGCATGCGCAACATGTCAAGTTTCCAGCATCAAGTTTTTTTCCTGTCCAGACTGAAAGTGAAAATGCTGCAAAATCCATATCAAAATCACTTATAATCAGTAGAACACAACTGATGTTAAATATACAGTTTCGTGGAGTCAATGTTTTAAATCAAAAGTAGTGGGGCCAGAATGATGAAAAACGTTTGGTTGATTTATGAGAACAGCAGGGGGTGCTGTACTCACACTCCACTCTGTATTTCTCCATTTCCTGCACCTCTGCAATGCTCTCCCTCAGATCACTGACAAACCGTGTGCGATCCTGTTGACTGGGAGCTGTGAACACAATCAAAACTTTACGCTCGCCACCTGGGTTTGCTGATGTTAGTCTGACACCATGAGGGTAGTCTGGGAGAGAGAAAGCGAGGGAAAGAAATAATGTTGGTTATTATAATTCACAGTTTATCAGACATTTTCAAGTCATGCTTGGGTAGTTTGAATATGACCCTGCTTAGTTTATAAATCTGTTTTTAATGAGAAAGATATAAATGAACCTTACAGGAGTTTTGAAACATGTGAACCTGCATTTCCACCAGAGGGAAGGACTGTCTGAAACTGTATGTGACAGAGGTCTTCTTCTTCTGGAAGATCTTGGTAACCTGATAATATAATAACAAAGAAAAAATGGGATAAGGTATTTTGATTCTGTAAACTTTACGGAACATATCTGTTATAAAGAGGTGTCGGTAATATTGGTTGAGTGATTGACAGTATTACCACAATCAGATCATTGAATAGGAAGACCTCTCTCTGGTGGACTCCAGACCTCTGAGGACGGTTGGGGTCTGGGACTTCATAGAGCTGACAGCAGCACACCAGCCTGCGGTGAGGCAGAGACAAAACCTACACACAGAGAGCAGACATTCACATTTAACTTGGAATTGCATTACAAATACATCATTAGACAGGTAGCAAAGTATTATTTCAAACCTACAAATAAAAAAAATTTGTTTTTTCTTGCTAGCTATAAAATACAATGTAGGCTAATATAAGAGTTTGAAAAATGTCTCAATAGTACTAACAGGTTTCTTGCCCACTATGACTCTCTCCACTGCTTGGACTTGAGAAACATGATCATCATTGGTCCTCAGTTCCCACTTCTGAATGCGATGGTAGATTCCAACTAGTAAGTCACGTGGGATGTCCTGACCATTATCTACCCCTGAGAGAGAAATCAAGAGAATAAGAAGGAATCATGGTCTATGTTTGTGGCCGTACACTTAAAAGAGTGAGTGGCCAACCAAACTAGCCTGTGTGTGAATGCAGAGAAAAGAGAAAGAGATTTAAAGATCACCTCGCAGGTTCTTGATGAAATCATCCAGCTTCATCTTCCTCTCTGCTTTGATGTTGGGGCTGTACATGTCTGTATTGAGGAGGATAATGGCAAAAGCCAGGATGAAGATTGTGTCTGGGTTCTGGAACTGTCTCACCAGTGCTGGATTACAAACGCAGTACCTCTGACTATGAGATAAAGAGAGAAAAATGCCATTTGAGTGACAAAAAATTATTTGGACATATACGCCATGCTTAAAAATGCTAGGACAATTGTGTGAACCTCATATACTAAAATGACCTCGGGACCAGTGGCAAAAACTAAAGTAAGCTTGGAGAAATAGTCTAGCAACACTGTTTCTAGATACCAGTTGGTTTAATCATTTTGTTATCTTTATAAGCAGGGCCATTTCTAGGCATAGGCGAACTAGGTGGTCATCTAAGGTGCCACCTGCTGATGTGCGAAAGAGGAGGCCGCTGCCGCTGCCGCATATCCAACCACCCCTCCCCTGATGGGGGCGCCAACTGGGAACTTGCCTAGGGCGCCAGAATGGTCTGAAAAGCCCCTGTTTATAAGTGTGATTTTTGGTAAATAACAGAAACGTTCACCCTTACATACCTGAAGGCCTCAATAAGTCTTTCCACTTTCTGGGCCTCTCCCTGCACTTTTATCTGAGCCTGGAACTTCCTCAGAGCGTCATCGAGATCCATTCCGGAAAAGTCCATTTCATCCACAACACAGCTGAGTAAAAAAAAAAAAAAAAGAGTATGGAATCATGTGGCATGTCTAAAAACTGTATGTATGTTCATGTTAAATCCAGTATCCACCCAAGATAAATTAAATAAAATTAAAATAGGTATCCCTCTTTGACAATAACAATGTCCCAGTTGTGACAGAAATGCTTGGAAAATTGTGTTTTGGGGTCTACATTTGTCTTTAGAAGCATTTCAAGGGTTTGTATTTAATATTTCTTCTTTATTTATCTGTGTAGTGTATTGAAGATCATTAGCTATTTAAAATTGAAAACATTTCACAAATTAAGCCAATGACAAATGATCAGAAACGAAATGCAGTGTCTAAATACAATACTATGTTATTGCATAAATTACTGCATTTTAAAGAACTTTAAAACATTTTCTAAAGATATTTTTAAAGTTAAAATTCAATGTAAACTTTTGTCTTTATTTAAAAAACTCTTGACCATTAAACCTAGCTCCTGAAGTCTGTATTGTGTGAACTCACTCCAATACATCTTTGTTGAACTGCTTCTGCCTGTTGCCAAGAAACTCTCCAATCATCTGTCGACTCAGGCCTTTTCTCTCCAAGATGAAGCGAGCGATGCCCACTGGTGTGTCTGAAACAAAGCCCTTCTCAATCAAGTACTGGATACCCTTCTCTGGCTTCCTGCAGTACAATAAAACAACAATACAGTTGTAAGGACAAAGTTGAATTGAAGTGTAGCAGAAATGTGATCATTTAGCAAAATAGGGCAGAGAATATTTTTTTGCAAACTGCACATAATGATTAATTTTAATCAGGTCTTATTCAGACCCAATAACAATATTGTTTCCTTAATTCTATCATTTGGATGGTAGGACTAGGCGATATGGACAAAAATATTTTCACAATATTTTTTTTCTTCATATAATTCAATATCGATATTTAAGATGGATTGCTGAACGGCAATAAGCATCACCAGAAGAAGAAACACATTCTTGACTGTGAGTGCTTCTCAATCGGAAGGTTGCAGCCTAGTTTGGCTGGATATCTTGGCTGCTACTTCATCAAGAACCTTCGAAGGCCATCTGAATTGAAGACCCTTGGAAGGCAGCCTCGTTTCGCAGCCTTCGTTCGCTATATTTTGGAGAATGCATTAAGTGCATAATTTGCAGTCTTCAATCACTCACAATCCCTTGCACATGTCCCAATTTCTTAAAAATAAAATTGATAAATGAGTCTTTCAATGTTCTATTGAACGACTGTGTACTGTCCTGGTTTCTTCCTTCATATCTACAAAGAATTGTAGAGGATCAGCACAATTTCCACAACTGTCATCTTCAATGTTGCTTGTTTTCTCTTCAAGTTTTCGCACCATGACCATGGAGGCAGAAACCTTTAGGATGTAGCTGTGTGCACTTACTAGATCATCTCATTCTAGTGCTGAATGCTGAGGAAGAGCCTAGCCTACAGCGTCAGAAGGCTTGGTCTAGGATGGACACAGCCTAACTAGGCTGCAGCCTCCTGTTTGAGAAGCACCTTGTGACAGCACTATGGATCATGAAAAAACATTTAACTAAATAGTACATAAATAAGCAGCAATGGTTTTGATGTCAGAGTTGCTGTTGTGTTCAGTGGATAGCTGTATTTCATTGTAATTCCAGGCTTGTTTGGTATACAAAAAGATCAAATTAGCCGGATAGCTAACGGCTACCGAGCCACATTGCTGGTTTCCATGACAGCAGGGTTATGTAACTGATAGCCTGCTAATAATTACTAACAGGCTGATTTAATGACTGTGATTCAGTTCGCTAGTTGTGTGTATAACTTGCAGAACTACTTGCATTTTTAGCGACACATACCTGATCCCATCATCTCAATGTAGAACATAGGCTAAATATAAAAAAATTACTTAAAATTACCCCCCCGATAAATATTGATATAGTTTTATCCCCCTGCTCTACTGGACGGTTTCAGTGTATAAAGTCAGTTACCTTTTGGCCATGTACACACTACAAAGTCTCAGGAGTGACAACTGCATTTAAATGCGGGAGAGAATCAACAAAATTATCATTCCGTGTGTACAGAATACAGGAGTGACTCCCACAATTGTGCCTGTGAATCATGAATGCCACAAGTTTAATCCATTTTTGTTTGCTGTTTTTGAGCAAAGAGATTAACCACGAGAGATGTATTGTCATCTGACAATGTTTAGTTAACTGCCGTTGACAGAATCGCAGTGTTTCGCCATTAATCATTGCATTAACAATGGTTCTGTATACAATGCGTGGGATTTTTGAAAATGCTGTTGCCACTAGTTAATTTGGTTGTAGAATGTGGATGTCACTCCCGTATTTTACTGAACGGTGTGTGTACATAACAGAATTAAGCACTAAAAGTTGAAATGACAACCGAATTTAGTTGCAGTGTATGTGCCCTCTGTTTACACAGGACTACAGGTATAGTTTATTATAAACATGTTCCACTAATGTTTTGTCATATATTGGAAAAGTATATCTGATCATTTTATCATTTAAAACCTAACACACTTTTTTGTGACATGTTTTGATATAAAAGTGTGCCAGTGCGCCATCTTTAAAAAAAATGCCACTTGGATCAGTGTTTTGTTTTTTAAAGTCACCACATTCATACATTTTTAAATGTGGCTTAAGTTTTCAAATATGTTTTGGGGCCACAGTGAAATGCAGAGTTTCATTTTCTCTTACTTGTTGAAGAGATTCAGTCCGATGCGATACTGTCTTCTCTGTACCACATCATTGTTAAAGGCAGGAGAGTCCCAGCTGTGTCGGCTTTCTCTCTGGTAGGTCTGTTTTCCTAGAGGGGGCAGTGGCTCTCTTAGACTGTCCCTTGATGAGGAGCCTGAGCTGCAATTAATGGTCTCATTCGAGTTTGTGGTGGAGTTTAGCGAGTCATTATCACCATCTGAGCAGCACTGCTGCTCCAGGCCATCAGAGGGCATCGGTGCTGAGGAGGAGGATGAAAGAGGCGTGGCCGGGGGCTGTTGAGGTGAGGAAGAGGATGAGGGGGTGTCAGGATACTGGTGATGGTGGTGGTGATGATGGTGGTGATGATGAGCCATGTGGTGTGGGATATGTGATGGTAGCGATCTGCTACCTGGACGCGTTTGACCTTGCGCGGCTGTCGAGGATATTGCATGAGCATTGGGGTTGTGTTTTAGTGTCCCTTGAGGCGACCCTCCCCCTGTGTCCTGCTCGTAAACTAGTTGTCTATTAAGGGAACCTCGGTCTGAGCGGTCACTCATGTCCACTGAGCTATCGCTAGGTGGTTCAATTGTAAGGAGCGGTAAGTGTCCTCCCCGTAAACGGTAATCGCGACATTCTGTGCAAGGTGTGCTTCGACGACTGTTGCTGCTCCCTCCCCCTTCTGTGTCACGGCTGTCTTCCCTACCGCCTACCCCGCATCCAACACCCCCCCAGAACTCGGTGTCCGTGCTGCTAGGTGCTCGGTCTAGGGACAGCGGTGAAGAAGGTAGTCCGTCGTCCATGTAGAGTGTGACGTCGCTGTAGGAGGTGGCTGTGCTATCCTCGTGCATGCTCAAACCTCCAGTACCTCCTCGATCCCTGTCTCCAAGGCCTCTGCGGAGGGATGCATGGCTGTTGCTGCTCCAGATGCACTCTCCAAAGTCATCCACAACAGCACTTCCATCCCCTATGCCTTCCTGGGAATCATTTCGCCGTGGTCGACATGTCAGGGCATCATCAATGGAGTCGGCCAAGGACTTCACCTTCAGTAAAAAAAAATAGAGATTGTATTCTTAGGAACCACAGGATATGAGACTTTCAAAGCATTATCTTATCATGATTTTACAGATTCTGAGAAGTCCCAATCTGCTTATAACAAACTTGCTGTAATACGAAAGAATTTACACAAACCATTCATTTAACCAGAAGTCCTATCCAGATGCGATGTGATTAGGTTCCAGTGACAAGCAATTTTCTGTCCACACTGAACGGGATAATGTAATAATTGGCAGGATCACAGCCAATCAGAATAAATTTGAGAAGCAGAATTTTGGACCAATGAGATTTCACAGTGGGTGAGGCTATTCAGTGCTGCAGAAATCTAAACCAAGCAATCAGTAATATGTAGTGTTGCTTGTTGCTTGTCGCTGTTGTGGCTGGTTTGGACAAAAACTGATTAACATGAAAGAGATACCTTGTAACGCTTGCCGCCTTATCATGTCATGTCTGGTTAGGCCATTGTGTAAGGACAGCACATTCAAGTTTTGGAGATTAAGTTAGTTACAAAACCTGATGTGGACACCAGTAGACTAGCATCCACCATCCACAAACAATATTTGCTGGTGACCAGGTTTGCTGGTATTTTCAGCAGGGTAAATACATGCTTAATCACCAAAGACCCTTTATATCTATGAGGAGTTTAGACATAGTCAAACTGAATACTAACTTGTTTAGAGAAGGAGTCCTCTAGGTGAGTGTACTCTGGCCGTGGGGAGCTTGGCTCTGTGGTGCAGGTTGGAGAATGGGGAGGACCCATTCCTGGACTGTGACTGTAGTGAGTCGGGGTGGGCAGTTGAGGGTGCCGGTCATCAAACGAGTACTGCAGTCGCATGTTGGAAAGGATAATGCGGCGTGTCATCCGGCTCTCAGAAGCTGAGCTGCGCAGGCGCTCAAAGTTCTTGTTCATGCGATATTGACGGAACGCTGTCTGGATGGTGCGTGCTGCTCGTCTGCTCACGAAGTAACCTCCATATTTCTTCTCCAACATCTCCACCTGCACAGCGACAGCTACATCAGTTATATTTGCTTGAATTGAATGTGATTTTATTTGGATCAGTATATAATTCAAATCTTTCTGGTTGTAGCTGGTCTCCCAGTCTGGTCTGACAGATATGTTTGCTGGTTTTGAAGGGGTTTTGGGCAGTTGTCAGCTGGCGAGGCTGGGAGACCGGCTAGACCATCTTAAACCAGATAAGAATTGCAAATCACCTAAGGCTGGTTTAAGATGTTTGTTTTTTTCTTCAGCAGAGTTCTGTACAGCCCAATAAATCTTTGGCTAGTTGTATGTCTTACCTTCTTGTCTTGTAGGTCTGTAGAGAGCTCATAGTTGTCCGATAAAGCTTTGCACCTCTTGTTCTCCTCTTCCTCTTGTTTACGTAGGGCCAGGCTAGCTGGTTGGTTACGTGTACGCTGGGCCCAGGCAAGGCTGGCTGTGCTTGGAGGGGCCACAAAAGGCACCCGGGGTCCTGGGGGGCCACAGCTGTTGTTCCCGTAATGGTCAGAGCTGTGTATGTAAGGAGATTTACTGCAGGAACTGTCTGAGAAGGGACGTGAATCTGAACCCTGGGTTTCCACCTCACTGAATGTGAGTGGGTGAGAGAGAGAGAGAGAGAGAGAGAGAGAGAGAGAGAGAGAGTAAGTCTGAGAGAATAAGTCTGAATTTGTGACGCCCCCATAATGAGAGGATAAGATAAAAATCAAAAGCAATTCAGGAATTCATGGCACTGTTCATTTTCCACTGACTTGGCATATTGACTTTCAGGAAGTCTTTTAACAGGGCAAATGTCCCAAACAAGCCCCAAGCTTTCCAAGAATTATCACATAATCAAAAGTAAAGCCTCCTGGAAAATGAGAACCATTCTAGTTACAATTATAATAGGTAAATTACAAGTCATGTATTGTAGATACCTCAGTAAGAGATCTGGTTCCTGCATCAATGATCATAGTTTAATATATAAAAGATATGCACACATTATGTTCTATCTGCAACTTTAATGAGACTTGAAATGCAGCACTTGAAATGCAGTGGTGAATTTTATGTAAAAATGAGATCTGTGTTTAGCTTAAGATGCTTAGTTTGCCTTTTGTATCTGTTATGTGAAAGGTTTTGGCATGTAAATGGCACATGTATGGCATCAAATTCAGGCACCTCGTCTTTCTACCACTGTCATGCATCTCCTGTTCCTCACAACACAACATCTACCATTAGTGACTCACTTATCCTCCAGGGTACCAGCAGAGAAAAGGTTTGATTGATGCACACATAATGGCATACAATGGCATACTCATTTATTACCTAGACTGTCACAGTCTAATTTGTCCCTCCACAGTTTCATAATGAACCAAAAATATTTCTACACTTCTCATACACACACACACACATGCATGCACGCACGCACACACACACACACACACACACACACACACACACACACACACACACACACACACACACACACAGCAACAATCACATCCACATCAAACATCCCACCACTATCAATGCGATTTGTACACTTTCTGAAGAAAACATGAGTGGTGCTTGTTGCTATGTTGTTGCTCAGATGCTTTGAGTGGGTTTTGCTATGTGGTTGCAAGGGCGTTGCTAGGATGTTCTGGGTTGTTGCTTACTGACCCTTTTCAAAAAAGCCCACCTCCTGGCCTCTATGATATTCTGGCCCCTAGATATGCCTCGAGTCCCCCCATCAATGTAAATCTTAGGGATTTCTTTACAGGCATTCATGTCATAGCAGAAATGTGCAGGACAAGTTACTTGCCAAGTTTATTACTTACGGCGAGGGGTTTGTTCAAATCGCTAACCCTAAATATGAGCATTAATAGTGATGCTTGCCCACTTAAATAAGAATTCAAATAATAACAACTAACAGGAACACGGGTCAGTCAGCCCAGAGCAGAGGTGTTGACCCTTAGGATTGCCATGGGAAACACAACATCATGTGATCTGCACACATAATCCTGACACAGCTTTCTGACAGGACAGTGTGTGGGTAAATGTGAATCACTGTAGGAAACTTCCTGATCTGTATGACTAAGTTAGAGTAGGTTATTGGAGACAAGATAATCTCATCCAGTGCTCATGCACTGCAATTTAGACATCTTGCAGAACTATTGTAATTTTGTAATATTGTAAATTATTTATAAATCTCTCAAGCCCACACAAAGACACCACAATGAATGCATGCAATCTTTGCTGTTTACAACATGTAACAACAGGTAACCATTTCACACCTGTCCAGATAGGACTAGCATGAACAAATAGCACAATACCCCCTGCCAGCCTCTATTGTAAATTGGAAAACTGAGACGGCAGCCAAACAGGGTTATAACACAGAACAGAAGATGTTAAGCTTAAGAGCCCTATCAATAAAACCTGGAAAATTTTACTGTACACTTACCACATTTACTGAAAACACATCAATATGCACATGAACCCACACACAAGCACATCCATTCTGAGAATAAGAGGAGGTTTCACTTCCTTAATCTCCAAATTTGGCAAACGGTTGCTGAAAATGTCTGGAATTCACCAAGTGTTTAACTTTGTGGCTTTGGAGTCGTTTTGCTGTTATGACCGACTGTCAGGAGGTCACCAACACATAGTCACATGGCAGTACTTCACCCCTCCCTCCTCCCATTCTCTCTCCTACTCCTCTCTATTTACACACTGGTGTAATTTGCCCAAGTCTGTGACTTGGAAAGAGTGACCGGATATGCACAGTAACTGAAGGCAGTGTTTCTGGCCCAGTCATATCCCTTGAATGTTTTCACTTGTGGTCTTCTTCATATTAGATTATTCTAGAAGACCTTGCTGCATTTGATTCAGATGTTTGTGTTGATTACATATGGAAATGTCAATTTCTTTGCTGTTTGCCCCCTCTGTTGTTCTGCGCTGTATTTTCCACCCCTAATATGGGTGGTTTCCTGTATTTGTATGGAGCTGACAAAAGATTCAAGTGGAGGAAGGAAGATACAGCATGTTCTTTTTGAGCCGCACTGTGGCAGTTTTACCCATAGGACACAGAGATCACAAATGAGATCTCTTAAAAATCATTTTTCTTCTAGACAACATGGGACATACTGAAAATTTCATCAGAAATGCGCCGTCTCTATAAATGACATATCACTCTTGGCGCATTTCAATATGTTACTGAATAAAAGTGTCAAATATCATACATTACTATCGCACTGTTCCGTCAAGCAAATTGGAACTCTATCTGAAAGCAGAGCAGACTTTTGTCTTTGTTCATTGTTCTTGTTTGTGCATGTGTTGGTATACAGGTTGTTTCTCTTAACTGCAACAATAGTGACAGCGTGACACAATTTAACTAGAGTCCAGGGTCTGTTTGCAACTGACAGATAGCCTGGCTAGCTATCTGAAAGCAAATTTTAGTTTCACTATCAGTGCTTAGTGTTTTTGTTCAAGTATTCTCAATCATGTAACTGCTTTCTTTGAAAATCTTGTTTGTAAGATAATATCACATTGCCATGGTATAAAATAGCTATTTGAGATGCAGGAGCAGCTACACAAAGATGCTATCTGCTGTCTGTCACTGTTCAAACATAGACAGTATTATACTTTACATAGGTAAATGGACTGGTTTCCTAGTTTAGCTTAACGGAGTGTGTATGTTATTTTATGTTGTGGTCTTTCAGAGTCATTCCCATATGATTTGTTAGTCTAGCAGAGATGTCTCTTTACAATAGTATGGGTTCATAGCCTGACTTATAAGCACTATATAGCAGTATTATGTTCTCAAAAATGATATTTCTCAAATATTGTAAATATTACTATGTATTGTCCTGATTTGAGATTCCTACTTGTGTGTCCTACTTTTTCCCATTCTCATTCAGTTTCCTGTCTCCACTCTCAATGTTTCCATTAATACTATTTATAATAATAAATACAATTAATGTAAATGTTGAATTCCTCACAGTGATTTGGTCATGGTTGATTTTAGAGAAAGGTTTGATTGGGTCAAATTAAACACGGTTTTACAAAAGAAATCTTGTAGTAACCATTTTCTTATGCCATAGTTTTGATAAAATTAACCACAGTGTTACTACAGTAATATGGTGTTAATATAGTAAAAATGTTTGTGGTTACTATGATTTTACTACAAAATATAATGGTGATAATATGGTTACTGTAGTAGGGTTAGGGATAGCTTTAGGGGTAGAGTCAGGGTGTCTATGGAAAATAAATAAACACAATAAACACACTGCAGTATTGCCCCTATATATTAGTATTTAATTAAAATTTATAAGTATTATAATTTTATCATAACATATACTAACCATATATATGTTAGTATTAGATTAGGGGTGCAAAGAGCATCTAACACTTGTCTCTTGCTAGCCTCTGCCTTTAGTAAAATAGTACTGAGACGTTTCACTGTTCGTAAAACTCAACCAGAAATGCTGTTTTATTCTGGGAATGGTGATAAAACATCTGCTCATAAATTGTTTTGGAAGCCAACCTCCATCTTTTCTACATTACTTCTGCCTTTCCCTGTTCCTCCTACACCGCACACACACACACACACACACACACACACACAGATTTGTGAGTGAGGGAGGTAGGGACAGTTGCTAAGTGACAGTTGCCGTGAGACACCGTGGGAGGTGAGGCAGTCATTAGAGATTGTGTTGCTATAGATACAGAGTACTACTACTGTAACAGTGGGTGTTGGTGGATATATTGCTGGTTGTGAGATTGTTAGTATTACAATGCATGATATTAATTTACTGTAACTCTATTCAAATACACCTAATTAAGCAACACCTCGTTCCAAAACAAAGGTTTGTGCAACAAGGAAATATAAATGTTCAATTTGCGTAATTAAAACCAACAGTATTCAAAACAGTTCTTCTGAATAAAACCAAACCTTGCGATTGAAATTTAAAGATTATGTACAGGTGTTATCTAACTCTTATCAAGGATGTAAAAAATAGACCTGAGTCAAGAATTCAATGTGAAATGCCGCAAGCAACCAATTTTACTTCTGTAATCTGACAAAGAAAACACAGTGGTGGGGAGTACATGTAGTTAACTAAAAGTAAAGATGCTACTAACTTTACTACATTTTCAGTAGTGTGGCAGTAACTCTGCTCAATAGTTTAGATTTTCTTGTAACTAGCTACTTTTTCAAGGGAGTGGTTGTGGAGGTGAGTCCGTGGTCCAGAATATCCACCTGAGATAGATTGTGTCTAAATACTGCTTCTATGTTCACAGTGAGAGTCAGGGGAGTTAAAAGATGGCCCAGTCCACCGAAAGGGGGAGAGCTGATCCTGAGCACAGTGTGTGTGTGTGCTATGAAAGCTTCACTGTCTGGCTGAAAAGCAGCAGTTTTACGTTTGCCACTGAAATGCATTATATTTGTTGAGTTGCATTCAGAATGTGTAAATAAACTCTTGTGGTTCGCTGAAGCCATTTGATCCAAATACCAATGTCTGGTACAATGGTGCCGTAACCCGGGAAAAGGAGGAAGCGGGAGATGGCTTCAGCGATCCATTTGAGTTTATTTACACACTCTGAACGCAACTGAATGCAAACATAAAACTGCTACTTGTCAACCAGGCAGTGAAGCTTCCGTAACACATACACACACAGATTGTGCTCGTCTGGGACGTCTTTTATCTCCCCCGACTCTCACTGTGAACATAGAAATGGTAATTAGCCACAATTCATCTCAGGTGGATGTCCTTACCACTTTCTCTCTTCCCACACAGGCGCTCGACAACGCCCTCACCTCCACAGTGCTCTAGCACCACAAAACATAACATTTGTCACATATTGTGAATGCAGCATTGTGATTACCAAATAGTAATCAAATAAATAAATTTACTAATTTTCTCACCCTCATGCATCCCAGATGCGTATTAGGGATGCACCAGTACCACTTTTTCTCTTCCGATCCGATTCCGATATTCGCTAATAGATTAAGTAAAGTTATGACATCTCTTATATATTTAGATCAGGTGGGCTTTATTTGAGGCCATAGCTCTTCTGACAACATTAGGTCAGTGGTGAATGTTCAGACTCTGGTCGCTGCCATCTCACTTGACGATAAAAAGACATTTGATATGGTAGAATGGGATTATCTTTTTAAGATTTTGGAAATATATGAGTTCTGGAGTACTTTTATTGGATGGATTAAGTTACAGATTAAGATTACGGATATAGACACCCTGTAGCGGCCATACAATTGTATGGATTAATTTCAGATTATTTCACTCTGGATAGTGGCACCTGGAAGGGTTGCCCTCTTTCCCCATTATTGTTCTGTCTTGCCCTGGAACCATTAGCAGCCACGATAAGAAAGGAGGATGATTTTCCAGGGGTGTTGGCGGGAGGTGTTGCGCATAAGCTTCTGCTTTACGCAGAAGATATTTTATTATTAATCTCTGACCCTACTAGATATATGCCTTGTCGCCACAGAATTATTAATTCCTTTTTAAATTTTCAGGATAAAGAGTTAATTGGTAAAAATCCGTAGCTTTGGCTTTGACACCATACTGCCTAGTAATGGCTTTCCAGCCGGGAGCCTTCCAGTGGCCCAAACAGGGCATTAAGTATTTGGGTATTTTATACCCAGCAAATTTGTCTGATTTAGTTATAGTTCATTTTGACCCTTTAATAAAAAGATTTTGAGGAGAGTGGGCTGTGGTTCTAAAAAAACGTCAAGACTGCATCTAGAGACGCAATGCAATTCAAGATTTTACATCGGCTCTATTTTTCTTATCGGCACTCTAGATTGTAAAGGCTTGGTCTTAAAGATACACACACCTGCTAGCGATGCCATTCAGAGGATGGAGACATAACCCATGTCTTTTGGGGGGGGGTGTTGAGATTCAGGAGTCTGGTGTGTGATGTATTAGGCACTTGGGTATAATTTTGCCCCACACTCTGTATTTTGGGTGATGGGGCAGTCATTGACATTGAAAACAGGCACATAAAGAGTTGGGAGTCATGATCACCAGACAGATCACTTTAAGGGGCTACAGGTCGGCTGAAGCTCCCTCATTTCAGGAGTGGTACTCGGAAATGGGAAGGGTGGCGGCCTTTGAGGAGGTGTATTTTAGTAGAATGGGGAAGTGCAACGGGTTTGTGGAGAAATGGGACAGGTATATTTAAGTTATGATGGGTCATTATTTTTATTATATTTTTTATTTGTTTATTTATTTATAAATATTTTGTGTGTGTGTCTTTATAATTTGCGACCACTATGATGTTTTGGGGGCCAGGGTGGGGTTGGGGATTGGGAGGGGTAAAGGTTGATTCTGTGTATATATGCTTTTTTTTCTGTGTTTATTTATAAGAATCAATAAAAAAAATTCTGAAAAGCACAACATTGACCTACATTGTCTGTTACCTCTCATGAGGTCTTGTTTAGAAAGAGGTTTAAATTATAATGCACAGTAAATGTCCTCTACCTTTAGTACACTGAATAAAATGACCCCCCCCCCAAAAAAAAACCCATTTAGCTTCTGTGTAGTCAAAACCACATAAAGAAGAATATACTCGCTGTTGCTGAATTTCCTGAGCTATATACCATTTCATTGAGCATTTAAATAGACATAAATACGAAAACAGCCTCATGGAAAGCTTTAGTGGATGAGTCAGTGTACCCAGTGAAAATAGACTACGGAAACATGTATAGCTTATGTTTGAAAGATAGATAGGCCATGGACCATACACTTTAATTTTGTCTTCTGCAACAGGTGTCTGAAACATCAACTTTAGATAAACAGAAAGTACATTTTCCAAGGAGGGTTAATGGCAGTGTTGTAAAACTGTTTTGTAAAACTGTGTAAATCCAACTTTATAGTTAAAAAAGGACTTAAATATTGATCTGTTTCTCACCCACACCTATCTTATCAATTTAGAAGACATTAATTTAAACACTGGAGTCATATGGATTACTATTATGCTGCCTTTTGGGCCTCTAAAGTTCTGTACACCATTCACTTGCATTGTAAGGACCAACAGAGCTGAAAAATATTTGTTTTTGTTCTGCAGAAGAAAGAAAATCATTCACATTAGGGCTGCAACAGTACACAAAATACACGATTCGGTACGGTTTCGGTACAGCGGGGAAAACAAAGAATCTTTCTTAAAATTTTATTTTTAGATTACAAAGAGGCTGATGGGTAAAATTCTTATTGTGAGGGCTCATTTATACATGACTGCACTATTTCTTCAATTAAATTACAATACAAAACTTAAAATCCTTTTAAATGCAAATTGTGTAAAAACATAAATAAAAATAGAAGTAAAAAAAGTGCAATTATACTAATTGTTACAAAATGAAGACATTAGCAGTGCAGATTTGTGTCTTTTGCCTTTCAGCTCACCACTTGAACTTATTAATAATTTTATAATTATAATAATTATATAACTTAATAATTTTCAAAAATCTGAATATCAACATTATCAGAGGAGATCTGTTAGCATTGACAATGTCCTCTGCTGGACAATTACAACCTGCGCTTGTTTATATAGAGCGGGGCCTACAGAATTGCCATACATTGGTCTGTTGTGACTGAAGCAAGTTAAACAGATGCTTAAACCCTGTGTTCTCGACGACTGAGTATGGTCACATATCTTTACCAATAGATACTCCTATGTTGTTCGATATCGCTTTAACCCTGTCTAAGCTTGCAGCGAGAGGCTGCTTGAATACCAAGGCAAGATTAACTTGCACAGGCTGTTTATGCTTTGCTTCCGTAAACTCAAGAGACACATGTGGATGATATATGACACATGGAGACATACCTGACTTTGGTGAAACAGAGCCGATATACAGCCTTAGTCCTGTTCACTCCTCATTCCCCAATATTACTGTAGTTTAATGCGTAACCATAATGCTTCCAAACAATACAAATTTAAGATGCCAGTGGGTATTTAATCAAATCAAGTCCAGCATATTTATATTTTGTTTAGTTCCATTAAAGTTGGGAAAAATTGTGAGCTAGCGAGTATAAACTTCCATAGTTTCTAGTGTACCGTGTGGCACTCTGTTTTTAAGTTCTTGTTCCGTGCGGTACCGTGTTGCCCTGAAATCATAGTTCTATGCGATTTGTGTTTTTCGTTATATGTTGTTTTTATAATCACTCGTGTGATTGCATGAACCGTACTGAAGACCCTGTTCGGACCCTGTTCGGTTCTGCATGGATACATGTACCATAGCAGCCCTAATACACATATGGAATGGCATGAGGGTGTGTACATGATGAGCGAATCCTCACTTTTGGAGAGAGTAAAAGGGATTAAGAACTGTACGTTTCTGAAGCAAACAAAAAAGGTTTTATATTTCACAGACTGTCTGGAGATCTGGAGGTGTTAAAAACAAATATCACACAATCAATTTTAAAAATAAACTCCACAGAAAGGTCTTTCAGGAATATTTTTTGCATTTACCAGAATTGCCAGAATTCCCTTTAAACTTTCCACTCTTTTCCTTTAACTCAAAAAGATCCTTCCTCATTTCTCTATTCAGCACAAGCTTTCAGGGTTTCCTTCCTTGAGCAATGAAGAACAAAATAGCGCTGACAGCTCAGCCGCCTGACCTTTTCACAGAACCCACATAATAATGATGGACGGATGATTAAGGAATTTCTGTTTCTATTCTATTTTATAATAATGCAAACATGAACCTAATAACCCCAAGACATTATAACAGATATGCTGGAATGTATATACCAAGAGCCCCAGTGCCTTTGTTGTAATTATTTCTCAATGCAATAAAAGAGTTTTCACTTTATTCTTGTTTTCATTTTCTAAAAAGAAAGCAGTACATCCATGTCAGGTGCGTATTCTCCTAAAGAGACAGGAATTTTGTAGCAACTTGCTGAGCAAGTTCAATCAGAAACATAATATGTGCAATCAAATGTTTTGAAGAACAGTATATTTCGGTCTACGTCTGCTAGATTTAGAGGAATAATTCGCCCAAAATTGAAAACGATGTTGTCATTTACTCGCCCTCATGTCATTCCAAAACCCATATTTCTTTCAAAATAATAAAGAGACACAGCAGGGTTTGATCTTCATTCTCTGTCTTCAAGTAACCTGTCCTTAATGAGTCCCTAATCATATTAAAAATAGTGGGAAGACAACATTACAGCACGGTTTGTACAAACAGTACTGTAAACAAGATTAAAAAACATGTCAAACATGAGAAACATTATGTGCAGTGCTGACAAGTTTAAAAGATGGACATGCAACACATTGAGATCCTGTATTCTGGCAGTTTTGTGAATAATGGTTTGACTCTTGTGCCAAATTATGTAAAAAGTTGAAGGGTGTCTGCATACCCCCTGTGGGGTAAAATATGCAGTAAAAACAAGTATTCAGACCCCCTGTGTCGTCGCGTAAACCAATGAGGTTTAGCATCAATGACATCAAACCCAGAGCAGAACATCCAAAGAGGAAATTCTACTTGACAGCACTGGCAGAGCGGAAGATTATCAGGGAATAAGACTTAAATGTTGGCCAGTTCATCAAACAAAGCTATCCTATGGCTTTCACAAGACCTGGAATGTAGCATACCAGTCGTGTAGACTATTATGATACTTTTATGCTATTTTTTGTGCTTTTTGGAGCTTTTCAATTTAAAACCATCCACTTCCACTATCCACTTCTATTGTATAGAAAAGAGCTGCTTTGATATTATGCCTTAGACAACCTTAAGTGTTTGAACGGTATGGGGATGAGTAAATGATGACAACATTTTCATTTTAGGGGAACTATTCATTTAAGGTAAGGTCCCACAATTCTTAGTACATGGAACTTTCATTTGCTCTCATTAGATTCTTTAAAATGTCATATATACCCATGTCTTAAGGCATACTGGCTGTCACTGGGGTGATACGACTTCAAGAGGTCAGTTTTGTACCTCTCATTAGAGTTTTGAGTACATAATTGTACCCTTAAGAAAAAACTAAGTACTGTGCATATACTGTACATTTTTGTTCTCAGATGAACAAAACATTTAAATGTACCTTTAAAGTTACACAATAGCTCCTTTGGGGAACAATTATGTACCCGTACTCAAAAATATCTATAGACTCTAACTACTGTAGAGACACAAAAAAAGGTACCACCCCAGTGCCTTAAAAGGTTTTATTTTGAGTGTGCATAGTATCCTTGGTATCTTACATTAAACATCACGTCACTGGGGAAATATTACAATACAAGAATACACTTCCTCTGGCACTGACTTAAATGAAAGCTAAGCGATATATGCTAACTTGATGAAATGAAAAAACGTCTACCGTCAACTCATAATCTTTTGTCAATAACCAGTCAACTGTATTTTTATATAACTGCTCGTGTGGCTAGCCAAATATTCCCTATAAAAAGAATCTACACGCTATCCCACAATCCATTTGACCAGTGCCTCATCTGCACTGTGTCCATCAGTAAAGTGCTCACCTCTTCTCTTGTCCAGCATTCACTTTTTACTGTCAAAAAGGTAGCGTACTGACCATTCCTCATCCAAGCTCATATACTTAATTTTCCACCCACTCCCTTTTATTTCCCCACTGCACACATACAGTACACAGCTCAAGGTTTCAATGATAATGAACTTGCCATCTCTTGATTTTGTCAGATACTTGAGCATTACGAACTCACTTGACACTCTTACAACAACACAAGGCAGTACTTTCACTTACATATTTCTGCTCTGACCTGAAATGTGTTCAGCTCTCTTTAGCTGCTAATTAGGAATAACATACAGTGGTTACTCTTGTAAAAAGATTTACTTTGCCACTTTTCTAATTTAAAAGGGCACTCCTAAAGAAATGAATTGAAAATTGTACAACATATGTATAAAATCAAGGCCACTCACATGAAATAGAGTGTGAATCATATCAGTAACCTTATAAAAGCTGTTTTATTATACATGAAGGGGGTCCCTTCATGGGGGCTGCCATGTTAGGATCACATGACCAGCCGAATACTACTTGCTTAATCTCCTTAATCGCCTTGCTATTGGATACATTAACTCATGGGTTAAATTAGTCATAGCTAACTGCAAATACTGAATTTCTACAATGACATATGTAATTGAAAACTACTGTTTGAATGATGCTGAATTCAGACACTTAGGCATCACGGTCCAATCCAAGATAACATATTCAAAAAAATACTGAGTGCGCCTTTAATACAGTCCTTTACAATTTGCACTCGATCTTGACTCAACAAGTTTGTGCAATACATAATTATACATAATATTCAGCATGATTTGATAAAGTTCCTAAGAGCATCTTGTATGCTTCAGTGGAAACAAGATAATGCTATATTTGGTACAAATGTCACAAATGTTCTTATTTGATTAGTGACCTACAAATGATACCCAATCTGTAATATGTCACGTCATAACGTCTCCTTGTTTAAAGATTTACAACTTTGTTTATTTCCAGGTTTAAAATAGACTTTGAATCCCAGGTGCACTTATAAGCTCCACTGTATAACCACAAAGAGTTTAGTCACACAACACACTCAAATGCAAACATATAAATGACAGGAAATAATGTCAGCATTTCCTTCTTGTTCACACAGCACATACATCCATATACTGTATATATATATATATGTGTGTGTGTGAGTATTTATATAAAGTTTACTCTTCATACATAAAACAGAATGCATTTGCTTACAGTATGGATTACTGTAATTCAGTTGTTTGAGATGTAAAAATCCAACTGTCACATGTTCTGTCTGTATTCATGCAAAACAAGACTAAATATTGTCAAAATCTCTATAAACAAACTTTATAACCATTGCATTTATATCAGTAATCTGTATATTGTGACCAATAACATTAGTTTCTGTGTGCCGGACCATGCGGATAAAAAGCAGGTAACATATGGAAGACTTACCGTTTTTCTGGCACAGCTACTCAGCCATTCATTCTGGTCCAATGTCAGACCAACCACACCCTACAAGTGCGTACAAGCATGCACGCACTCTCAAGCACACCTACTTTTTTTCAACTGCATAGTTGAATGATTGTATTTTAGATAGTGTTTGACAGTAGTGAGCCGGCACGATCCCCCGCACTGGGAAAAGAATGTGTGTAAATATAGCTGACTGATGCATATGGTGATTAATGCTGCAAGGCTAAAAATGACAGAGGTGAGAAGAGAGGGGAAGATATGAGAAAAAGAGATATATTCATTTCTGAACAGTGTGTGTGTGTGTGTGTGTGTGTGTGTGTGTGTGTGTGTGCAATCAAAAGGGGTGGAGCAAAGTTCATGTAGTAATATAACATACAGGGAGGATTAAAAACCTTGTTTGAGATTCAGGTAGTAATTATACTGTTGCATTGTGAGTGTGTGTATGTGTGAGATACTAACAGAGAGAGAATGGAGAATTTTCAGCCATCACATTTATTCATCACGACAGTATATGTGAGTTTTTCATTTAAATAGTACTACTCTGTTGCCGGTGCATTTCCATTATGTAAATAAAGGTAACTGGCCTACAAGTGAGAATTGCATTTGAGAGTGTATTTTTGTTCCTTTAAATATTAAATAGTCATGACTCTAAAATAAATCTCATAATGTATCTACTATTTTTGCACAGTGACACATTTAGCTATAATATACAGTATACTGCCTACTACAGGAGAAAACAAGTGCAAAACATGAATTATTCTTATGAACAACTGGTTAAATTATGTACACAGATTTAACAAGCACAGTGACAGTTAGGTTGCTGTTCATATACAAAAAAATTATTTTCATTTGCAGTGGCCCCAAAATGCATTCAGTCACATAAGGGTGCTTGCACACTACAAAAGGTTAGAGATGGACTGTTCGATGAACAGCAATGTGTAAGATGTGTTTTGACCACAAAAAGTATGGGAACTGACTTCATCCATCTACTAAAATTCATGTTGAGAACAGTTGGTTAAAGGGATAGTTCACCCAAAAATGTAAATTCTTGCATAATTTACTCACCCTCATGCCATTCCAGATGTGTATAACTTTATTACTTCTGCTGAACACAAATTAAGTGTTTCTGCTCTGTTGGTCCTCACAATGCAAGTGAATGGTGACTAAAATTTTAAAGCTCCAAAATCACATAAAGTCAGCATAAATGTAAGTCTTCAGAAGAGATATGATAGGTGTGGGTGAGAAACAGATCAATATTTAAGTCCTTTTGTACTTTGAATCTCCACCTTTGACCAGCCCCAACCAGTAGGTGGCTGAATGTGAAAGTCACTTCCACACTAGAATGTGGAACTGAAAGTGAAAATGTAGATTTTCCATTAAAAAAAGGACTTGAATACTGATCTGTTTCTAACTACTGGAATATTATGGATTACATTTATACAGCCTTTTGCACCTTCAAAGTTCTTGGCACCATTAATTTGCATTGTGAGGACCAACAGAGCAGAAACACTCTTCTGAAAATCTTTGTTTTGCAAAAAAGGTCATACACATCTGGTATGGCATAAGGGTGAGTAAATTGAATTTTGGGTGAACTATCCCAATTATGCTCTAGCATCATCTGCTTGCAAAAATGTACAAAAATCTTGGTTATCTATGCATTGTGTCTGGCTTGAAGTATAAATATACTTTTTGGGGCCACTGTGTATGAGATAAGGATTTAAGTATGCTAAAAATGTCTAGCATTAAAAGGAAATGTTAACCAAACATAACAGAAACTATTTATATCTTCTGCACTATCGGCTACATGTTTGATAGCTTTCTATAATACTTCAGCAAAGCAACTCTAAGAACATCTCACATGGCAACAAAGTCACAATATCTGTGATATGTGGTTCACCTGCAAGTTCATTTAACATGTTGAGTAACATTTCTGAATATAACACATATACACAAAAACATGTAATAGCTGTCACATCATTATGTATTTTATGCATTATTACTTTCCTAAACTGTTGCCTCCTGTATTAAAACTTTGATTTAATGCTGTAAAGTTAATTAATTACATAAAGTTGAACTACTGTAGAAAGTTTTCAGAAAGACAAACTATTAAACTACTTATCATGCAATTACATAAATTCAACAAAAAATGTGTCCTGTTGAACTATCAACAGGTCAAATCACAACTGTCAATCATGGAGTTCCACTCATGCTGATTGGCTGCAGGTTACCGAGAGGAGGGGCTACTGCACGCAGAGGCGGTGCAACAGAATTGATGCACAGAATCACTCTCACCCTCCTTCTCACTACAGGACAAGGTTCAGAGGGGAGAAAGAGAGAGACACATACAGCGATAGAGAGTCAGAGAGGAAGAGATGAAAATACATAGACAAGGTGAAAACACACAACTAAATGTTATTAGACAAATGATTATGTTTTATAATTTCTAATTGAAAGTTCTCTCATAATTTGTTCAATTTTGAGAGCTCAGATGAACTGTTTTGCTCACTTTTTTCCACTAGATGGCAGACACAACATATTCCAATAGCTGGGTACTGTAATGGCTAATTATAGTTTTCTGTAAATCTTCTATTCTACAGTGATACCAAAGAGTATTTGAATGCTTAAGCCACATTTTAAAATGTATGATGCAGTTGCAGTAGATAACAAAATATCAAACCAAGTGGCTTTTAAAAAAAAACATAGATAGATTACTCAAGCACACTTTACAAGCAAAACATTTGACAAAAAGCTAATAGTTAATAGCTTTTAAATGATGAAATATCAAATTAAGAAAGGTACAAAATAAAAAAAAAAAAGGAAAAAAGTAAGAAGGTATTTGGACACTTTCTGGTTGTTAAACTAAGAGGAACACGTCCAATGTTGTGAATGGTGGTGGTGTAGTGGTCTAAAGCACATAACTGGTAATCAGATGGATGCTGGTTCGATCCCCACAGCCACCACCATTGTGTCCTTGAGCAAGGCACTTAACTCCAGGTTGCTCCGGGGGGATTGTCCCTGTAATAAGTGCACTGTAAGTCGCTTTGGATAAAAGTGTTTGCCAAATGCATAAATGTAAATGTAAATGCAATGTGATGAACTACGTCAGCCGTTATTCTGTCAGAACATCTGGTTGAAACTGAGATCTGACTCATACATCCACAAAAAAAAAAAATAATAATTGGGACCAGTTGGTTAATAGTCATTGCAAAAATGACTATAAAAGTGAGTTCTGAGAAAAAGTTCTAACATCATTTATTTGCAGATGTCACTTGATATTTTGATATGCAATGCAATGAAATTTATGCAAAAGTGTTCGAATAGTGATGAAATACTTTTTGGGGTTACTGTACATTAGAGCACCACAAGGGTACGACTCCTATAAGCCTAAATGGAAAGTTAGTTTATCAACACTGGCTTCAGGATCCATTTACCATTTATGGTAGCACTGTATAAGTATAAACATATTCTATGTGCTTTGCTACAATGTATGGGAGTGAAAAGCATGCAGAATAAACAGTAAATTAAAATAATCAAAATGAAAATAAACAGCAAATCATGATGATATTGGAGTGCAGAAAATAGGAAAGTGCAGAACTAGGAAAGGTCCACAGTTTCGTGTCAGGTAATGAGGTTATTTTGGGAGGCATTCTCCTCACAGACATGCACTCAAGCCTTTAAATAGCACAGATAAGGAAAAGAGGATACAGATCAACAGCTTAATCTCATACTCTGTGTTTGCTCTCTCCCAAAAACTACAGTGTTTGTTCCAAATTTTTTTCCACCAAAATTCGGACCCCATGTACCAAAATCTGGACAAGCGCCACCATGTGGTGAATGCTCATGTCCTGAGAATCACCTGCATTGTGCCTTTGCTTATGATCGCCAGCTAGTGAGAAACTACATTTGCAATGTAATTAAGATCAAACAATTTGGTTTAAATTTAAACCAACTACTCAAATGTTTTCAGAAAATCGAACGCACTTTGCCTTTCACATTACATCCATTTCAAATGTTTCATTCGTATAATGTTTGCCATGTCTATTTGCTCATTGCGTTGCACGGATGTATGCACATGACTGAATCTCCAGCTTTAGCCACTGGGGGGCATTGTGGAAATTCAGAAACCATAGTCTCATTTTAGCGCATAAAACTTTCAACCTCCTGCCGACGATTTTCCTGTTAGAACAGTCTGCCCATGCATGCCTCTTTCATAAGGCTCCCACTAAGCCAGCCATGCATGAGCCTGAAATGTGCAGAGAGATTGTGAGACAGAGGAGGAAGAGACCGAGAATGAGGCAGCCATATAAGATTGACGTCCCTAAAACTGTAAGACATTAATTGCTGTCTCTCAGTGACTCAGCCATCAGTCTTACATGCCTCATCAAGCATTCATCTCTGACACAGTGCTGAAGAGATCCCTTCCTTCTCTGCTGCCATCTTAAGTGTCCTTCTCTCAGAACATTGCAGCAAGAATAAGACAAAACATTGAAGGATGTGGTGACAACCACAAAGAGGGCAGCAGGATAAAGACTGTGTAGTTTGGGATGAGTACATTAGGTCAAAATGTGAGTTGAGTGTGAGGGATGGAGCAGCTGGGGTTGAGGCCAGTGGAAGTACAGACATACATCTGTGTCTGATGAGTGATAAGTGTATACAGGGATGTGCATGACACAATCAAGCTTATTATGGCATTTTCACAACAGAGCTTTTAGTGCCGGCCTTTTGATGTCACAGTTTGGTATGTTTTGTTGATGTGAAAGCTTTCTTCTGACCTCTGGTGCAGCTAAGAAATGCACCAGAGTATAATTGACAGTAGGATTGATAGTAGAATTGCTATTATAGTATTATGCATTTTTCCTTTCTCGTTGCTTATTTCCACAGAAATTGACTTTGGAGCACAGCTCACATTCTTACAAAGACAATATTGCAGGTTCTGTTCTGTGCACGTGAAGATTTCTACATGTCTCAAAGAAAATCTTGACTATAACTACATTTTTGGTCACTGATTGTACGTGTTTCAGGAGTTACCTGCTGAAATGAACCCTAGAGGCACTAAAACAATTACTTTTATTCCCATTCCTGTCTCTTATACAATGCTATGACCATAAAACACTTTAACTATAGTACATGACTTATAAGCAGAGGAGGACCGGCCATTGGGAGAACCAGGACTTTTACCGTGGGCCAGCTGCGAAACGGGGCTGCAATATGGCAAAGGGGGCCACGATAAGCTGAAGGGGGCCTTGAAATGTTGCCGTGATATGCCAAAGGGGATAGAGAAACAATCTCACCTTCCCACTTGACAAATTGACATCGCCAAGCCCCCCCCCACTCGAGGGGGGTGATTTTAGTTCCCAGTCCACCCCTGCTTGTGAGGTGATAGCATTACATAACCTACTACCTTTAGAAGGTTATTTGGGTGTGGTCAAATTGCTGGTTAGCTCAACTGGTGGAGCGAAGCACTTGTGGTGCAAAGAACCAAAGACACAAAATGGCGTGATTGCGTTTTTCAGCTCACATTTGCATTTTTGCCCCTATTGGTCAGGTTTAAGGTTTAGGGTAGGGGATAAGTTTGTTGATTTAAAACTTCATAGCATTAACCTTAAAAACCTCATCTATTTTGAAGAAAATTGCTTTCTTTTAGCGGCACTCAGTGAACATTTCACCTCGGTACTGCCACGATGCGTGTAAGGAGCAATGTATTGTCTATTTAAAAAATAGCAAATATTTTTCATGAGATCAGGCTGGAATGTTTGGTAGAAAAAATAAAAAAGGGAAACGAGTTGAACAACGCTTTCCCTTTTGATGCCTTGTCCTCCTTACTTATGCAGCCTTAAGGTGGAGTCACAAATATTGTAATAATGAGTTAAGAGCACATGAATTACTAAGTGAAGTCGTGTTTACCAATGGGAAACCAGATCATACTCGAATGGACCCTTTTCACATTTCTGGGTTTTGAGCACAGAAGTAAGTGATTATAGGGTAAACTTTGATAGCTGTGAATGGGAGTGACACGGAAAATAACATTTTTGCTTACCCATTTGCTCCAACATCAAAAGAAAAACTGCACTTTTACTTTTCTTCAACTTTCAAAATGAAGAACAAAATGAAGAATGAGGATTACGACCATCTGAACAGAGATGGCAAATTTACTTTAAGTCTTTTAGCAGCTAATTTAGAAACCTCATCGTGTCTGTGGCAACTCGATTTTAAAACGAATTCCTGGGTAATATACAGTAATGCAGGAATGTACACTAAATAATAAAAAAACTGCAAATATAAAAAAAGTTTGCTAGATTTAAGGTGCTAAATAAGCCGGAAACACATCACAGTTTGTGAAAAGGGTCCATTACAGAGGTGTAATACTGAAAAGGCTGTGTCGACATCAAAGATGATGGAAAGCGATATTTTGCTAAATTACTTACATTTCTGTGATTTTTTAATAATATACATTTTCTATATATGACAGATATAATGCAAAGCCAGTGACTCTCCATGGTTTGTTTTATGACAACAAGTAAATAATTTAGATATCATGCATTAATAAATCATGCAGGTCTGATAAATATGCAGGTGTATTCAGTTATGCTTAATCACTGTTACAATCATTCATTGGGTATTTTTTTAAATTTGGTTTTTCCATTTTTATTTCCAACTTGAATGCGTGACATGTTGTTCACACAAATTCCCAACTCAGATAAAGGAGCTTCCCAGGTCCCCTTAAAAACAGCATTAGCTACAGTTATAACTAACTACAGTGGTAAACAGCTACCTCTAGTGATTACTGTCTATACTACATTTAAAGGCAAATAATACAATGTTGGAGAGATGCCCAAGTGCAGGAGGAGGGGTTGGAATTGAACTTTGGTTCAGAGCAAGCAATCAAAAAAGGTGTGAAAACAGAATTGTGTGTGACGTGGGAGGGAATATAGGGGGTGGGAGGGGGGTAGGTGGTTTCAAAGGTGTTAAGAGTGCTTTAGGGTCCAAAAAATCTATGAAACTATGTGAAACCATATGACTTTGGATTCGTCAGCCCTCTGCTGGTCCTTACCTGGCCTGCTCCAGAGACCTGTCAGAGGGCGTCTTGGTTCTGCCCATCCTGGACGGGCAGCAGAACCGATGGTGACTGTGGCTTTTAGAAGGTTGATGAGAGCTGAAGGCGGAGGGAGGGAGAGAAAGACAAACAGACAGAAAGAGAGATGGAGTGACAAGTGGACAGCAAAAAAGGGGACAGAAATGGACAAAGAAAGAAGCAGATAAGCAGATGATAGCATGATGCAGCACCATACAAACAGGCAAAAGCAGTTCAAGTAAAGAAATTACATTAAAAAGTTATGTAAAAGGAATATTTCACCCAAAAAATAAAACTCAGAGTTTTTAAAATTAATTTATTCACACTCATGTTGTTCAAAAACCAAATTACCTTCATTCGTGATGATGTAAATTTCGTCATCAGGAGAGTACTCAAGCACTGAATGTGTGCAGCCATATTTTTCTAACTGCACATACTCTATTTAGAGTAGCGCAGCATCTGGAATAATTTACACTAATTAGTGGGTTCACAAGGTGGCAACACTCACATTTGAGCCATTGCTGTCATGAAGAAGCACTAGAGGAAGATGTAATTGGTGCTTAACCATAGGAGACAAAGGTAAAAACAACAACAGTGGAAATGCAAGTCAAGAGCGTGTATGTGAGGAGGTCAGGAGATACTAGCATATGTATAACTGGAGTCTGAAGGAATATAAAGACATATTTATGGGTCTGTAACCCTTATTTTGCGACGCTGCGTCCGTGAACACTCCAGTCTCCGTAGGCATGAATGACATAAAATAAACACGGGTTACAACGGTGTAGTTCAACTTATCTTCTTTATTAGAAGTACCGGCCAAACAGCAATAACAGCAGCACCTGTGCACTCAGTGCACATTCAAGAAGAGAGCCAGAGTCTTGTGCAAGTGCTGTTCCACTTCCAACCTTTTTCCCTCCACAGGGGAAATGCACCCCGAATTAAAGGGACACTGAACAAATAACTTGCATACACAAATACTCACT
The DNA here is from genome assembly GCF_025860055.1 of Xyrauchen texanus. Taxonomy (NCBI): domain Eukaryota; kingdom Metazoa; phylum Chordata; class Actinopteri; order Cypriniformes; family Catostomidae; genus Xyrauchen; species Xyrauchen texanus. The sequence continues at coordinate 13,249,098 of NC_068312.1, forward strand.
GTAAGGCAAATACAACAAGGGAAAACATATTGTAAAACATTTGTAACCGTTTAAGTATTGCTACTACTTGTGTGAAATAAAATACTATGGCACAATGAATTATAAATTACCAAATTAATTACTAAATTTAGAAATTACATTTGTAATGAATTAGCTAATTTTAGATTACAGGTCTAAACTCCTGAAGAGAAATTGTTGTAGCGCGAATGCGCCAATTGCCTGTGTGTGTCAGTCAAATGAAGTATACTTTGAAAGGCTGCCGTTCGACTGTACGCATACTTTTAGTGCATTTGCACTAAAACTGATGTATACTTTGGGATTAATGCATAATGGTTGGGATTCACCGTTCACACATTTATTGCATATTTTTGCCAACAATTGAAGTGAATAGTGACTGGGCTGTCAGTCCGTAATATTATTCCTTACATCTCCTTGTATTCCACGGAATGATGTCATATGGGTTTGAAACAACAGTATGGTGAGCAAATGATGACAGAATTTTAATTTTTTGGGTGAACTAACTATTTAAAGTAGATAATGTTAGACAAATGATAAGACACTATTAATAATGAGCTATTAAAAGTGTTAACAAGTTATATTAGACAGTGGCATGCAGTCAGCACCTTCAAAACATTCAGAGAAGGGCTGGCAAATTGAGATGGATATTGAAATGGTGAATCATTCTTTCACCCATTTATTTATCAGTGTATGTGCATTAAATAAATAAATACATTAACATATATAAATAAACAACTTCAAAAGCAACTTAAAAGTGACCATAAATATTTTCACATTGTTTCTGTTTGACAGAGTTTAAGCAGTCCATGGCAGCCAATCAAAACTGCTCATTATCGCGCTGTAACTCTACCAGGGCTGAATTGGTATTCTGGCATACCGAGCATTTTTCCAGTTGGCCGACACACTTTGGGGCCGTTCAGGGGTGGACTGGCCATCAGGAGAACCGGGACTAAGCTGAAATGAGCCGCCGCTTTATGCAGAACTGGCCACAAAATGGTGCCGCGATATGCAGAAAAGGACAGCGATTTCCCCTGAACTCTACATTACTGCTTCCCCCTTCATGGGAGATTCTGAAGGGTTCTTTTATTAATTTGTATTAGCAGTGACAGAACCTGACCAAACAAATGTATTATTTTCACTTTGGTGGTTGGGCATCAGCAATCGGCACCTTCACTGCTCAGATGTAGTGATGGGAAGTCCGATTCTTTTCAGCGAACCGGTTCTTTCAGACAGTTCGTTTCAATGAACTGGTTAAAAAAAACGATTCACCATATTAGCATTATATATAGTGACGTAATGACGTCACTATATATAATGCTAATATGCCGGCGTTGTAGAATACATGCATAAGCACATTCAATAAAGACATATGTAAGAGCATTTTGCTGATTATAATGTTTTATTTAAGTTACAATAATAAGGGTTTTTATTGTCATCAGTGTTTCATTTAGTGATCTTACAGCACATCCTACATTAAAGTTTTGCACCTAAAGCACCCAATACTGACACTGATATACAAACGTGGATGTTCTACACACGTTGAAAGCATAAATGATTAAATTAGTCTTAATAAACTCACCCCTTTTTTTTTACAGAAACTACGATCCAGCTCATCACAACTTCAGATATAATCAGTATGCAAAATACTCAATAGTAAAATTAGTTTACATCTCTCGACTGAAACGTTTCGCCCCCTCATTCAAGTCCTCGGTTCACGCATGCTCATCAGCTGCTCACTGATCAGTAGTTCTCAGTATAATGTCCGAAAGAGGCAATTCTCAGTTCAGTGTACTGGTGACTCGCAAACTGCTGTGATCCACTCAATGTACTGCTGACACGAGAACTGCTGTTCTCGGATCAGTGTACTGTTGACTTGAGAACTGCTGTCCTCGGATCAGTGTACTGTTGTCTCGAGAGCCGCTGTCCTCAGATCAGTGTACTGTTGTCTCGAGAGCCGCTGTCCTCAGATCAGTGTACTGTTGTCTCGAGAGCCGCTGTCCTCAGATCAGTGTACTGTTGTCTCGAGAGCCGCTGTCCTCAGATCAGTGTACTGTTGACTCGAGAGCCGCTGTCCTCAGATCAGTGTACTGTTGACTCGAGAGCCGCTGTCCTCAGATCAGTGTACTGTTGACTCGAGAGCCGCTGTCCTCGGATCAGTGTACTGTTGACTCGAGAGCTGCTGTCCTCAGATCAGTGTACTGTTGACTCGAGAGCCGCTGTCCTCGGATCAGTGTACTGTTGACTCGAGAGCTGCTGTCCTCAGATCAGTGTACTGTTGACTCGAGAGCCGCTGTCCTCGGATCAGTGTACTGTTGACTCGAGAGCCGCTGTCCTCGGATCAGTGTACTGTTGACTCGAGAGCTGCTGTCCTCGGATCAGTGCACTGTTGACTCGAGAGCTGCAGTCCTCAGATCAGTGTACTATTGACTCGAGAGCTGCTGTCCTCGGATCAGTGTACTGTTGACTCAAGAGCTTCTGTCTTCGGATCAGTGTAATGTTGACTCGAGAGCTGCTGTCCTCGGATCAGTGTAATGTTGATGCGAGAGCTGCTGTCCTCGGATCAGTGTACTGTTGACTCAAGAGCTGTAGACTGGATCATCTTCATACATTGATAAAACAGTAATACAATGAAGTCATAAAATTATTTCCAGTATTTTTTATTTGTTACACACTGTGTTGTTCAGCAAAATACGCATGAAACATACATTTCGCCCCTTAATCACACACGTGCTCAATGTCAGCAGCTCATCGGTTCTCAGTATGTTGGATAACTTCTAAAGAGGCGATTTTCAGTTCAGTGTACTGTTGACTCGAGAACCATTACGAGCGACTCATAGTACTGTTGACTCCAAAGCTGTTGCAACCCGAGCGTTCAGTCCAATTTGTGAACTAGTTGGAGAGGTTAATTGCAAAGAAGAGTTGGAAAAAGCAGATATCACCAGTTCTAGGATCATATTACTTCTAGTTATCGGCTCATTTCGATTAGGATTGTCAGGTACATCCCAGAGACGGGTTAAGATAGAGTAACATGTGGATCAGTGTTGACGCGAGACGCAAACTTTTCAAACGATTCAGTCCAATTTGGTGAACTAGTTCAACTCGTTCCCTGAAAAGAACCGGTTCAAAAGAATGATTCGTTCACAAACTGGACATCACTACTCAGATGACGTGTTACGCTTTGAACGCAAGCCAGGAAAGTTTCCCTTCATCAGCCTTGTTGTTTCCGTCTCTACCTGAGGCTATGATGAACAGTGTGACAAGTTCATTACAGGCAGGGCAAGCAGTCTAATTTCCATGAATGATTTATAGTGAAGAATCCAAATGATATTATTTTCTTCAGACGAACAGACTAATTGGCAACTTTTCTGCACTGTGCACAATCGTAATTTATTGCCATGTCAAAGAAACTTTGTTTTCAAAGTGTACCCAGTTTATGCATCATATGCCACTGATATTTGATAAACTCAAAAATGGGGATTAGCAACAAGCACTGTTTAAAAGCTGTTTAAATCAAGCAAAATGTAATAAACAACAATACAATTGGGCAAAGATACAGAGAGATCATTGCATGTATGAATATTAACTAGTGCAAGAAAACCATTCATACTTAATATTTAGAAATACTGCTTGACCAAAAGGATTGTGAAAATAAGCATTGTTTGGTGTGTGCAAGAGAAGGAGAGAAAGACAGATACATTAGACATCAGCAGAGAGAGAGAGAGAGAGAGAGAGAGAAAGAGAGAGAGATAGATAGAGCATTCTTCAGTTCTTAGAGGTTAACTAAATGTTGCATTTAACATCTGCATTTAACATTTAACAGTTGCATCTGCATGTTGAATAAGTCTACTCATTATGCGTATGGTATTTCCCTCCCTTTATGGTTCTATTCAGTCCTTTTCCTATGCACTTATGATATTTGATATTCACTTGACATTCAAAAAACCTTCTATGCAGTATATACACATTTATCTGCTTCCACAGCAGACATCTGCTTACAATTTCACTCTTTTTAATCATATTGTGGTATTTTTTATAGAAGAATAAGAGATATAGTATTCAGTGAAACAAGTCACTCACATATATTTCCATAAACCTGCTAGGCTGCATGAGTCACTCCATCTGTACATTTTAGCTCTTTAGAACCCACCACAGTCAAGTATACTGACCAAACCCTTTAATTTTACCATGTGATTCAAATTGTGTACTGTATGTCCCCTTCTTTCTTTCTTTCTTTTCTTTCTTTCTTTTCTTTTTATTTTGCATTATTCAAAAAGTATACAAAAAACGAAATAGCAAAGATAACAAGTTATATACAGTGTAGGGAGAGGCAGAAAAACCCTAAATTGCTTATTTAAAGCCTCCCCCTAAATAATGTTAAAATGTCATAATTTTAATAGAGAACACAAAATGAACATATAGAAAATAATATGAATATATCACAATGAATGACAAACTAAATATAAAAAAATATGTATCATAAAAAAAACAATAAATAAAAACATCAATATATAAAAAAATTAGTTGACAACATGTTTGTATGTTTGTATGTACATGTGCATATTGTGTGTGTGGCCATACCTGTGTGCAATCTTCTGTAAAATGTGTTTACGTATATACAGTTGAAGTCATACACCTTAGCCAAATAAATTTAAACTCATTTTTATTTTAAGAATGTGAAATGTCAGAATAATAGAAGAGATAATGATTTATTTCAGCTTTTATATCTTTCATCACATTCCCAGTGGGTCAGAAGTTTATATACACTTTGTTAGTATTTAGTAGCATTGCCTTTAAATTGTTTAACTTGTGTCAAACTTTTTGGGTAGCCTTCCACAAGCTTCTCACAATAAGTTGCTGGAATTTTGGCCCATTCCCGCAGACAGAACTGGTGTAACTGAGTCAGGTTTGTAGATCTCCTTGCTTGCACATGCTTTTTCAGTTCTGCCAACAAATGTTCAATTGGATTGAGGTCAGGACTTTATGATGGCCACTACAATACCTTCTCTTTGTTGTCCTTAAGGCATTTTGCCACAACTTTGGTAGTTTTCTTGGGGTCATTGTCCATTTGGAAGACCCATTTGTGATTGAGCTTTAAGTTCCTGCTTGATGTTTTGAGATGTTGCTTCAATATATCCACATAATTTTACTTCCTCATGATGCCATCTATTTTGTGATGTGCACCAGTCCCTCCTGCAGCAAAGCACCCACCACAATATGATGCGTCCACCCCCATGCTTCACAGTTGGGATGGTGTTCTTCCACTTCTTTTCCTTCAAACATAACGATGGTCAGTATGGCTAAACAGTTCAATTTTGTTTCATCAGACCAAAGGACATTTCTCCAAAAAGTAAGATATTTGTCCCCATGTTCACTTGCAAACTGTAGTCTGGCTTTTTTTATGGTGGTTTTTGGAGCAGTGGCTTCTTTGCTGAGCAGCCTTTCGGGTTACGTCAATATAGGGCTTGTTTTACTGTGGATATAGATACTTGCATATCAGTTTCCTCCAGCATCTTCACAAGGTCCTTTGATGTTGTTCTGAGATTGATTTTCGAAATCAAACTACGCTCATCTCAAGAAGACAGAATTTATCTCCTTCCTGAGCGGTATGATGGCTGCATGGCCCCATGGTGTTTATACTTGCATACTACTGTTTGTACAGATGAATGTGGTACCTTCAGGCATTTGTAAATTGCTCCCAAAGATGAACCAGACTTGTGGAGGTACACAATTTTTTTTTTGTGATCTTGGCTGATTTCTTTTGATTTTCCAATGATATCAGTTTGAAGGTAGGCCTTAAAATACATCCACAGGTACACCTACAACTGACTCCAATTAGCCTACCAGAAGCTAAATTAGGCTTGACATAATTTTCTGGCATTTTCCAAGCTGTTATAAAGCACAGATAACTTAGTGTGTGTAAACTTCAGACCCACTGGAATTGTGATATAGTCAATTAAATGTGAAACAATCTGTCAGTGAACAATTGTTGGAAAAATTACTTGTGTCATGCACAAAGTAGACGTCCCAAACAACTTGCCAAAACTATCATTTGCTAATTTTAAATCTGTGGAGTGGTTAAACAATTAGTTTTAATGACTTAAACCTAAGTGTTTGTAAACTTCTGACTTCAATTGTATGTGTATGAGCATTTATGAATGGCTATATGGGAAATACTGAGTACACCTGTAATGACACCTGAACAATAGTACTAATGCATGTCACTATGAATGAAATAATTAAAACAAGAACACATGGACAACAATTAATGGGGAAAAGCAGTTACAAGGCAGCAATTAAGTGATCTTATTTTGTAACATTTAATAGAAGAATTTTTTTTTGCCAGTTGGGAAAAGCCATTTCATAATTTGGTACCCCTGAATCTTATCGAAAATTGACCCCTACAAGTGAGAAATTTAGCCAGATGAAAATCTGAAGACTGACAAGTTAAGTGGACCTGTGAATTAGCTTTAAAATAAGCCTTGAAATTCTCTTATATATATCTTATAAATGAAAACACATATTTGAAAAATATTAATGTCATAAATAGTAAGAATCTGGAGTGTCTGAATAAGAGGAGCAGATGAAATATATGACTCTGAACGGGTTGCAATCCTAACAAAACATTTCTGGAGGACCAAATGTGGCATAAGCAGTTAAACCAACATTTAGATTCTTAATCAGTGAGTTAAAATTTGAATGGGAGAGAACTAGAGTTGGGTCATCTGCAAACTTTATTGGAGTAAGGATATTTGAGACATTGGACAAATCACTTGTATAGATAAGAAATAAGGTCCAAGAATGGACCTCTCCTGTGAACCCCACAAAGTAGTCTGGCCTTGTTGGAATAGCAACCCTTAACACAAATAAACTGTCTTCTGTTGGAGACTGTAACCCGGCCACACACACACAAGATGAGACAGTCACAATGTTGGATGAAACTGCTTTTAATGTATATTAAAAGCAGTGCAGGCAAAAGTACAAAACAAGGGAAATCCAGTGAGAGTAGTCGAGGGGGAGCGTAAGGTCGGAAGCCGGGGAAACAACGATATAAACAAGGGCGAAGGACAAGACGAGACTAGCGGGAACAAAGACAGGGGAACGAGAGAGTTGGCAAGCTAAACAGGTAATCAAACAGTGGGGAGGTCAAAACTAGACGAGACTAGCAGGGGCAAAACTAGACGAGACTAGCGGGGGCATAAACACGGGAATCTAAATACATACAATAACCAACGGGAAACAAACGGAAGGATAGTGTATTTATAGGGGAGAGTGCAGGTGTAAACAATGACAGGTGACGAGACGAGTGCAGGTGTAACTAATGTGTGGGGATAGGAAGCGCGTGAGTGTAAGTGGTCATAATGTTCTGGCAGATGAGCGGGAAGAGAGCACGCTCGCGGAGTGCATGTGTGTCAGAGGGGGGAGAGAGTTTACGAGCGAGAGCTCGTAATAGCAAACCGGGCGTGGAAGCCTGAGGGAGGAAAAAGAGCGTACGAGCTCAAGGGGGCGGAGCGAGGGAGCGGGAAGCGAGCACGCTCGGAGTGTATGGGTGCGTGCTCGAGGAAGCGGAGATGGGGCAGAGGAGCGGGGTTCGTGACAGTACTCCCCCCTCTGAATAGGACGGCTCCTGACGGCCACGCTGGGTTGCGTAGCTCGAGGGGACAGAACGAGCGTGTGAGCTCGAGGGGACAGAACGAGCGTGTGAGCTCGAGGGGACAGAAGGCACAAAAGGGGAATGAAACAGTCCATGGGGGTCAACGGGCAGTTCAAGGCAAGGTCAGGGGGAACATAGTGGACAGGCGGGTGGTCGGGAGGTCTAGGGGGCAGCCATAGGGCAGAGACTGGGTCAGGAGGTCTGGAAGGCAACTGGAGGACAGGGACTGGGTCCGGGGTCTGGAAGGTGACCACCGGACAGGAATAGGGTCCGGAGGCCAGGGAAGAGGCCACAGGACAGGTAGAGGAACGGTAACAAGGGAAGCAGGCAAGACCCAGTGAGGAAAGGTTTCGGGGCGGAACCGTGAAAGGCGGAGTCATGGAGGACTTGGGAGACTGAGCCTGGAAGGCGGAGCCGAGAGACTCGCAGGCGGGAATTGAGACCGAGAGGCGGCCAGGAGGCTCAGGAGACGGGCCAGGAAGGCTCAGGAGACGGAGCCAGGAGGTGGAGTCGCAGGAGGCCCCAGGGGCGAGGCCCTGGTAGGCTCTGGAGGTGGAGCCGAAGGAGGCTTTAGGGGCGTAAGGCCTGGAAGGCTCCGGAGGTGGAGCCGAAGGAGGCTTTAGGGGCGAAGGCCTGGAAGGCTCTGGAGGTGGAGCCAAGGGGGGCTTTAGGGGCTAAGGCCTGGAAGGCTCTGGAAGTGGAGCCCATGGAGGTGGCGCCGTAGGAGGCTCCAGAGGTGAAGCCCTGGAAGGCTCTGGAGGCAGAGCCGAGGGAGGTGACGCCGTGGGAGGTGGCGCCGAGAAGGCTCCAGGAGTGAAGCCCTGGTAGGCTCTGGAGGCAGAGCCGAGGGAGGCTGTCGAGGAGGCGGAGCCGCAGGAGGCTCCAGAGGCGAATCTCTAGAGGGCTCTGGAGTCTTAGGGAGCAGAGCCATGAGAGGCTCGGGAGGTGGAGCCGTGGAAGGCTCGAGAGGCGGAGCCGAGGAGGCTCGAGAGGCTAATCTCTAGAAGGCTCTGGAGTCTTAGGGAGCAGAGCTGTAGGAGGCTCGGGTGGTGGAGCCATGGAAGGCTCAAGAGGCGGAGCCCTAGGAAGCTCTGGAGTCTTTGGGAGCAGAGCCATGAGAGGCTCGGGAGGTGGAGCCGTAGGGAGGCTCTGGAGGAGTGGAGGCTCGGGAGGCAGGCCTCGGAGGTGGCAGCCCTGGGAGGCTCAGTGGAGCCTGAGGCTCAGAGGCGAGCCCTAGGAAGCTCTGGAGTCTTGGGAGCAGAGCCATGAGAGGCTCGGGAGGTGGAGCCGTAGGAGGCTCTGGAGGGGGAGCCGTAGGGAGGCTCGGGAGGCAGAGCCATAGGAGCCTCTAGTGGCCGAGCCCTGGGAGGCTCGGGAGGTGGAGCCGTAGGAGGCTCTGGAGGGGAGCCGTAGGAGGCTCGGGAGGCAGAGCCATAGGAGCCTCTAGTGGCCGAGCCCTGGGAGGCTCGGAGAGGCTTGAGGGGGAGCCTTGAAAGACTCGAGAGACGAAGCCCTGAGAGGCTTGAGAGGAGGAGGAGCCCTGAAAGACTCGAGAGGGGGAGCCCTGAGAGGCTTGAGAGGGGGAGCCTTGAAAGACTCGAGAGACGAGCCCTGAGAGGCTTGAGAGGAGGAGGAGCCCTGAAAGACTCGGAGAGGGGAGCCCTGAGAGGCTTGAGAGGGGAGGAGCCCTGAGAGACTCGAGGGGTGGAGCCCTGAGAGGCGGAGGAGCCCTGAGAGACTCGGAGAGGCGAGCCGTGAGAGGCTTGAGGGGTGGAGCCATGAAAGACTCGAGAAGGGAAGCCCTGAGAGGCGGAGGAGCCCTGAGAGACTCGAGAGGCGGCCGTGAGAGGCTTGAGGGGTGGAGCCATGAAAGACTCGAGGGATGGAGCCCTGAAAGACTCGAGAGGCTGAGCCGTGAGAGGCTTGAGGGGTGGAGCCATGAAAGACTCGAGGGATGGAGCCCTGAGAGACTCGGGAGAGGCTAAGCCGTGAGAGGCTTGAGGGGTGGAGCCATGAAAGACTCGAGGGATGGAGCCCTGAGAGACTCGAGAGGCTGAGCCGTGAGAGGCTTGAGGGGTGGAGCCATGAAAGACTCGAGGGATGGAGCCCTGAGAGACTCGAGAGGCTGAGCCGTGAGAGGCTTGAGGGGTGGAGCCATGAAAGACTCGAGGGATGGAGCCTTGAGAGACTCGGAGAGGCTAAGCCGTGAGAGGCTTGAAGGGTGGAGCCCTGAGGGACTTGAGGGGTAGAGCTCTGGGAGGCTCGTGGAGGAGGAGCCCTAGGAGGCTCGTGGAGGGGCCCTTGGAGACTCGTGGAGGCGGAGCCCGAGAGGGCTCAGAGGGGCGAGCAGAACCCGGCAGAGCCGTGGGAGACTCTGAGGGCGGAGCAGAACCCGGCAGAGCCGTGGGAGACTCTGAGGGCGGAGCAGAACCCGCAGAGCCGTGGGAGACTCTGAGGGCGGAGCAGAACCCGCAGAGCCGTGGGAGACCCTGAGGGCGGAGCAGAGGTCTGCAGAGCCGTGGGAGACTCTGAGGGACCCTCTGCGGTCTTGAGCACAAGACGAGACTGGGGAGAAGGGGCCCTCTTCCTTCTCTACGCCTTCGGCCAACAGGGGACGTGGCCATGGGGACGGTCGAGGCTACAGGCCCTGGCTCGCTGACCGTGGCAGACATGGGCGCTGGCTCGCTGGCCGTGGCGGGCATGGGCGCTGGCTCGCTGGCCGTGGCGGGCATGGGCGCTGGCTCGCTGGCGTGCGGCATGGGCGCTGGCTCGGCTGGGCGCGTCAGGCTTGGGCTGGGGCCGTGTCAGGCTCAGGCTGGGGCCGTGACAGGCTTCGAGGCTGGGGCCGTGGTAGGCTTCGAGACGGGGGCCGTGGTAGGCTTCGAGACGGGGCCGTGGTGTGGAGCGCTGGTTCAGTGTCTGCCTCCCCACAGTGAACGAGGAACCAGAGTACAGTAGGGCGAGGTCAATAAACTGAGCCAGGTTAAGGGAGCAGCGACCACCAGGCATTAATGATGAGGTTGGCTCATTCAGACCACATTGAAAAATGGTCTTCAGAGCCACCTCATTAAAATTCACCTGGTACGCCAGGACACAAAAATCCATAATATAAGCCTCCACGGTTTGGCTCCCTGACGCGAAACCCACGAAGTTGGGCCGCTGGGTCCATAATGGCGAGGGCGGGCTATGGGTTACACAACCGCTGCCTCTAGCGTCCGCAAGAGCCGCCAAACCTCTCAGGGGCTGAAGAGCTGCACGGCGCTAAGAAATGCACTGGAGGCATAAACGGGCTCAGGGGCAGACACAGGTGAAACAGTGTGACATAAATCAGACAACGCACATACCTGCTGCCCCTGGGCCGTGAGCGCTTGGTCCTGCCTCCAAACTGTAGCTCCTTGCGCCGAATGTGACGTGCCTCTCCGCTCTAGTGAGCTGCGCCGAAACATCCGCTGGACGCATTGTGACTGTCTATGGTGAGGTTGGTTATTCTGTAACCCGGTCACACACACACAAGATGAGACAGTCACAATGTTGGATGAAACTGCTTTTAATGTATATTAAAAGCAGTGCAGGCAAAAGTACAAAACAAGGGAAATCCAGTGAGAGTAGTCGAGGGGGAGCGTAAGGTCGGAAGCCGGGGAAACAACGATATAAACAAGGGCGAAGGACAAGACGAGACTAGCGGGAACAAAGACAGGGGAACGAGAGAGTTGGCAAGCTAAACAGGTAATCAAACAGTGGGGAGGTCAAAACTAGACGAGACTAGCAGGGGCAAAACTAGACGAGACTAGCGGGGCATAAACACGGGAATCTAAATACATACAATAACCAACGGAAACAAACGGAAGGATAGTGTATTTATAGGGGAGAGTGCAGGTGTAAACAATGACAGGTGACGTAGACGAGTGCAGGTGTAACTAATGTGTGGGGATAGGAAGCGCGTGAGTGTAAGTGGTCATAATGTTCTGGCAGATGAGCTGGAAGAGAGCACGCCAGGAGTGCATGTGTGTCAGAGGGGAGAGAGCTTACTAGCGAGAGCTCGTAATAGCAAAACCGGGCGTGGAAGCCTGAGGGAGGAAAAAGAGCGCACGAGCTCAAGGGGCGGAGCGAGGAGCGGAAGCGAGCACGCTCAGAGTGTATGGGTGTGTGCTCGAGGAAGCGGAGATGGGGCAGAGGAGCGGGGTTCGTGACAGAGACATACTTTTTTAACCATTTGTATGTAGTATCATGAAACCCTATTTATACAGCTTTTCCAGTACAATATGATTATTAAATGTATCAAAAGCTTTTGAAAACTCTATACAAATACTTCAAGCAAATTCATTATTATCAAGTGCAGAGGTAAGATTGTCAATCAGGTGAAGCAAAGCCATATAGGTGGAATGATTTTTCCTAAAGCCATACTGGTGTTTGTAAAGAATTTAATTAGTTAGAATCTAGATGAAAAAGAATCCTTTTGTATATAATTTTTTCTAATGTATTTGAAAAACATGGCAAAACAGATATGGGTGTGACGCGCACAAAACGAGACAGTAACAAAGTTGAAATTCAGCTTTATTCACAGGCAGGCTGAAGTACAAAGGGGCAAGTCCAGAGAAGCGTAGTCAAGGGAAGCGTAAGGTCGAAGCCGGGGGATCAGAGTATAACAAAGGGGCAAATCCAAAGAAGCGTAGTCAAGGGAAGCGTAAGGTCGAAGCCGGGGGATCAGAGTATAACAAAGACTAACAAGAGAGCGGTTAAACAGGGGGAAGCTAGCGAAACACTAGAGCTGGCAAAGTGAAGGGGTAAACTAAACAATAACCAACAACTGTGGGGAGAAAGGGCAGGGGTATATATAGAGGAAATGAATGGTGCAGGTGAAACTAATATTCGGGTGATTGGGCACGAGTGTGAGAGCTAGAGGGGGCGGAATGAGCTTGTGAATTGGAGTTCGTTACAATGGGTCTATAGTTATTAATCCAACATGGCTCATCTGCCTTAAGTAGAGGAATAACTTTGGCTATTTTTAAATCCTCTGATCGCAAAGCCTGTTTTCAAAGACAGAGAAAAAATTTGAGCAAGTGGGTGCAATATTGACTGTTTCACCTGTTTGACAAGGAATGCTAAAATATTGTCATGACCAGCTGAAGATGTTTTTAGTTCATCAATTATATCACTAATTTCTTGGACACCAGGGCCCTCAAAAGCAGTGGTGGGCCGAGCTTTAAAAGTCTAGGCCTTCTGTGTGATTCATGCCATTTAGAAAACACAGTTTCACAATGTATAAGACACCCTATGCCTTTGGGCATCATAGATCATACAAAAACACATCCATGCATGAAAAGCCAGAACTTGAAATGACACTTAATGCTCAAGCAAGCCTAAATTTTAACTGCAGCATGACTGTTTGTGAAATGAACGTCTCCCGAACAGACATTCAAAAATCATAATATTTCATATGAATCTACCAAGGAGGTCTATAATACCTGGAAAAATCTATCTAATTATATTTGCGATTTAAATGTTGCTTGCAATACATTTTGTTTCATCAGGGTACATGGTTATGCTGCATTCTATTCAAGTTGTATGTGGGATATTCCTCCTTGATATCTCCATCCATAAATGCATTTCATTCCCCGATATTCAGAACAGCAACTCTCCCGTTAGCTTAGCAGGGGTTTGACTCTCATTAGAGATATCTCCTAGCAACCCAACTGATAAACAATGCTGCAGTGCTAGCATGTGTGCTTCAGGTGTACCAGTATCAAAAGAGATTATCAAAAGAGAGTGTAACCTCACTCCCATCCGCTGGCATGGGAGGTGTGCACACTAACAAGGAGGCTAAAGGCTGTAGCCTCTAGTGTCAGTCGCTAGTGCACCTCTTGAGGCCAGGGGAGTGAAATTTACACACACAGCACAGCTATCACATACCAGCGGGCTCCCGTCACATATGTATGAATGTTTGTGTGCATGTGGAGCAGGATGTAAAAAATGATCTAAGAAGAAATAAGCCCATCCATGAACTCATGTGACAAATGTATTCATTACCAACAGGATTCAGCCACACACTATCACAACAATTCAAAAATCAGTTTCAATACAGTCCATGAAAAATTTTGAAAACAATTTGAGGCATTTATAATATTTGCCTAATCATACCCACTGAATATGTCAAATGAAAGAATTAATGCTAACACTGCCATCATGAGGGGAAAAAGCCTAATTATTAAGAAGCAAATAATCAGGTCTCACTCCACAAGTTCATAATGTTCTATAAAACATGCCAGAATGTTTTGAAGCTACTTATAAGAGTAAACTGAGAAAAAGTAACACAATTTAAAGATCTTCTCTAATGCAGTGTTGATAATGCTATACACTTTCAAATTTTCACAGCAGATCATTACAGACAGAAAACAGATTAAACAGCATCTTATCTTCCTAAATACTTAATGGCAGAGACTGAAATAAAGACAGAGACAGAGAGTTAGACAGTCAGTCCCCGTGGGAAGATTATGCAACACCAACAGAAAGCTTTTTTACATTTATTACCCTCACACCACAGCCTGCACCTATCTGTTAAAGCACAAGTAATAGGCTCACCTGAGAGACCTCTTTTTCCATTTCACACACACATATACGTAAGTGCAAAGGATCAGCTGCTCCACAGCTAAAATATAAGACTCGATTACCATCTCTTTCTTGTCACACTTAGCTGTAATTAAAGAAAGACTTTCTATCAATCGTCTTAGTGGTTGAGCTCACTATTTATATTTCCCAGATCCCCTACACCTCCACGTATCTTCTCCATTCCCCAGTCTTTCTAAAACTTCACCACCTGCTCTTCCTTTGACACAACTGGTCTCACAGCAAAAATGAGAGGCTTTGTGAGTTACTAGTGAGCAGCTTACCCAGTCCTACACTCAAGGCCACAGATAAGGTGGGACAACAGGACTTTTTGGCCTGGGCCAGGGCTTGAGGGGGGTTGGGCCCAGACAGACTGGAGGGGGTGGGGGGGGGGGTGGGTCACAAAAGGCTGTCCATCTAAGCACATTCAACAGGAAACATGAATATAAACATGGAGACAGTGCGGAATAGCAAAATGGAAAGCCGGCGAGCAGTGCATGTTGATGGATGAACCGTCCGCACTTTTATCTTTGTCTCGATCTAACTCTTAAAATTGGTATAACCTAATGTATTCAAGTCGATTCAGTGATGTTAAATAATTTGTTAGACTCGATTCAAACCCATTAATTTAGATGTTACTACATGAGATGAGATTCTTACAGACGCATCATTTTTGGGTGTCCAAGGCATATTTAAGTCTTCAATTTGAATGTCAGATCTCAAAATATATTGTGTTGCAATTGAGGCTGTAGACACATTTCAGTATTCAATTTAAATGTCTGATCTCAAAATCTATATATATATATCTACTTCGAAAGCATTTTTAGGCATCATAGTTGCATTTGAATGTTCAAATATGATATTCCAAGCAAAAGCCTTGTGAGCTGGCAATCTTGGCAGCACTTTTGGGCATAATTGGCATGTTCAAATGTATAGTCGAACGTTGCTACCTAAACATCATGTTTGGTCATGATAGGCAAATTTCAGTGTTCAATTTGAATGTATAAACTCAAAATATAGGGAGCTATCTACCTAGACAGTATATTTAGGCATCAAAGGCACATTTGGATGTTTAATTTGAATGTCTTAACTAGGGCTGCAATGGTACATGTATTCATACGAATGATTACATATCTTGGCATGCATGAAACCAATATTAAACAACATATAACGAACAACAAAAACTACGTGGACCTAAAATGAAAAAAGATTGCAGAGCAACATGGGACTACATGAAACCAAAATTTAAATCAGATAAATGCATGTGAAGTTTATACTAGCTAGCTCGCTATTTTTCCCAACTGGAAAATGGAACTAAACAGACTTAAAGGAATAGTTCCCAAAAATGAAAATTTGCTGATAATTTACTCTATTACTTAGTTCTACTGAACCCAAACGATTGATTATTTTAAGAAACAAAACAATACTTGTATACTTTTTAACTACAAATGCTTCTGTACATCTCTGTGAAGCATGCTCATGAGAGGGTCACACGTCACGTGGAGGAGGAGACAGGTAAACAGACAGGTAAATAAACACTGCGAGTTCTTTGTGTGAGACTTGACACTGAAGTGGCGTGAAAGTGAGTTATTTATGCAGGCAGTGATGAGCGAGTGAATTGAGTGCAGGTGCGGTGAATTACAAATCGGGTGATGACATACTCGAGTTCTCTGTAAAAACAGCACGGGCACAGCCGATGAATTCAGATATTGACCCTTTGTTTCTTTCGATGGTCTGAAATCCTCAGGGGTAAAATATTCACTGCAAACCCTCCAATATTTGAGAGAATGTAGGGGTGTAATGATATCACGATAAACCAGAGCTTCAATCGCTCATGATCACGTATAAGCAATCCATGAAAAGTTCATATTTTTCCTGGCATGCATATTCTTTGGGGTTTCTGAAGGTTAAAGCATCCAGGATACACCAATGACCATTTGACAATACATTATACAAGTACATGTAGAAAGACTTACATTTTGATGTCAAGGCTCCTCCTTTGTATTAATAAGAGTTGTCATTTTTGGACGTGTGATAACATAAATATGAGATGTCAAAAATGAGTACATGTTTAAAGGAGGAGGCCTGAAATTAAATCCTAAAAATCTTAAATTCTGTTTTGATGAAGAAAGAAACTCATACATCTCATACAAACTCACACATCTTGAAAATTGCAAATTTAGATTTTTGGGTGAACTATTCCTTTAAATAAGCCAGAGATTGAAGACACAACGTTGTATCTAAAATGTGTTGTTTGGGAGCATTATGGTTTTGCAGTAAACTACAGTAATACTGGGCAACAAGTAGTGAACAGGATGAAGGCTGTTTGTCGGCTATGTTTCATCGAAGTCGGGTATGTCTCAAGAAGCACATCTAACATCATGACTCATTTGCGGCGACATCATCACATGTGTCTCTTGAGCATACGAGAGCAAAAATAAACAACTTTCGCAAGTTTGTCTCGCCACAGCGTTCAAGCAGCCTCTTGCTGCAAGCTCAGACAGAACTAAAGTGATAACGAGGATTTAAGGTTCTGCTTAACATGCTTCAGCCCCATTATAAAGTTCCCATAAGAACGCATTTCATCAATTCTGTAGTGTCTGCACTAAACAAGCATGCACTGTAATTATCCACGAAATGTCCTCTTCTGTGATAAAGTGGATATTCTGATTTTCCTGGATAAAAAACTTATTTACAGAGATAATTAATTAAGTAATTAATAAAATAATTAAGATAATAAATACATTTAGTGATAAGTGGTGACGTTAAAGGCAAAAGACACAGAACTCTGTCTTAATCTTGTTACATTTATTAGAATTGCACTTTATACAATGTGCATATAAGAGGCTCTTATTGTAATTTCATTGAAGACACATGCAAAGTGCAGTCATGTATAAATGAGCATTCACAATACGAACTGTTGCCCATCAGCCACTGTTTTCAAAATAAATAATTTAATCAAAGATTCTTTGTTTTCCCTGCTGTACCGAAACCGTATCAATCCATGACCCCAAAATCAAGTACCAAACCATGAACTCTGTGTACCATTGCAGCCCCAGTCTGAACTCTAAATGTACTTAGCTTACACAGCATTTATTTGACACCATAGGCACATTTCAGTGTTCGATCTGAATGTCTCATTGCAAAATCTAGTGAGCTCAGCTGTCATAGTAATGAATAATATAATAATAATAATAATATTAATAATAACACATTCCCCTTCTGTCACTCACTCGACATACAAGTGGAAGTACAAATATATATTATGACTCAAGTAAGATTTAAAAAGCTACTCAAGTACACAAGTTACTTTATGAAAATTACATTATATATAGTATATACTGCTTTCATTTTTAGAACACAAAGGCGTTTTTGTTCTTGAAAGAAACTTATGCTTCCTTTCAAAAATAGCTTGCATGCTAATGATTTAAGATTCCACACAATTTCGTGATCAGTAATCAAATAAGCAAATTTGTGACATTCAATGTGTTAACTCATTTTGTACAAAAGGACAGATTTTCTTTCATTAAAGCACATTCACAAGATGCTCAGTGAAAATTCACATGCAGGATCATGATTATATCATACATTTTTCACACATACTATTACGCTGATAATATCATTTGTAATAAAAAATAAATTATTAAATCAGAACAATGCAAAATAGAAAAATTGTCGGCACAGCCATTGACCAGGAAAAAAAAGATGGCACTCCATGTCAAAAAGGTTGCCAACCCCTGCTCTGTGATAATTCAGCAATTATCCAGATATGGAATGATGTTATGAAGCAAACTGTTATCAACTCCTACATGCCAACTAAATAAAATAAAGACAAAAATAAAAGTTTTAAACAGTGTTAAGTGTAACACTACAAGTGTATATGTATTATTGTATTACATTTATAATAATAAAGTCTTAATTAACATTATGGTTATTTAACATACTGAGATAGTATTATTAAGTAAATTGTAGCATTTGGTTACATTATGTATTGTGATTTCTCATACCTTCTTTATATAACATCCATCCCTTGCACACTTTCATCCTCTAGTGGGTGAGACAGGGCAGTAAAGTACAGTACAGCACTGTGAGCAAGAGTGTTACCTGCTAGGACAGTTTATTTTGAACAACAGGAGTGAACAGTTACAGAATTATGGAATTTATCTGAGTACTGCATTGATGCAGATTGATAGAAGCGGACAGCCTGCCTGTGAGCGCGATGGAGTGAAGAACCGGACAGCAGGGAAAAATCATGTTCAGTGAAAATTCAAAAGAAGATTGCAATGTTTTCCATATAATATAATTAACAGAGATGCTAACCAGTTCCAATGATTCCTTCAAGTGGTTATCTGTCACTTTAGGGTTCTTTTTTACCTCATTGAGCATTCTGGGGTGTGCCTTTTGAGACATCTTTGAGACATTGTCTAACTGTGGACAAATTATCTATTTTTTTGTGAGGCATGATTCACATCAGCAGGAGTTTCTTGTGAATAGCAAACTTTTTTATAAGTCAAAGTAACTCTAACCCAAACCTCCAATCTCGTTTCATTAATTGGATGCCAGGTTTGCCAACTCCTGGCTTTAAATAGCTTTTATTGACATCATTAGCCTATGGGGTTCACATACTTTTTCCAACCTGCACTGTGAGTGTTTGAATATTGTATTCCATATGTAAAAGAACAATACAATAATTTGTGAGTTTATTAGTTAGAACAAATCTTGTTTGTTCATTACTGTAACTTAGATGAAGTTCAAACCAAATTTCAAGGCAAATTTATATACTGTATAAATGCAGGCAATTCCAAAGGGTTCACATACTTTTTCTTGCCACTGTATTTCACTATTTTGATTGTCTGAACCCAAATCTAGTTATCTGCCAACTTAGACAGTGTTTTTGGACATCATCTGCATGTTTAAACTCTCAAAAAGTTGTGAGCTGGCTACATTGAAAGCATTTTTGGCATAGGCACATATGAATGTTAGATTTTGACATGTAAACCCAAAGTCTAGTAGCGAGTTGCCATTCTAGGCAGCGACTTTAAATGTTTTATTTAAACATTCAAAGTGAGCTGTCATTAAGTGTGATGTAAATGACAGCATTTTTAGGCATAGGCATGGGAATGTTTGAACTGCCACTGTCAAAACCTAGTGAGCTTCTTTCCTCGACAACACTTTTAGGTATCACTTGAAAATATAAATGTTAACCTTGGATTTCCAAATTCAACACCTAGAGAGTTGCAAACCTAGACAGCATTTTTTGGCATTGTAGGCACATTTGAACATTCAGTTTGAAAATCTAAACTCTAAAACCTGGTGAGCTGCCATCTTAGACATCCTACACATTTTTGAGAGCATTATAGGTTTGGTACATGCAAACTCAAAATCAAGTAGACACATTACAATGTTTTAGCATTTTTGGGTAAAGGGAAATTTGAACGTTCAATTCAAATGTCCAAACTCAAAAACCACAGTAGCGAACTGCCTACCTAGACAGCATTTTCGTGTAACATAGGCACACTGAAATGTCTGTTTCAAACCTCCAATTCAAAACCTAGTGAACTGCTTCCCGAGGCAGCATTTTTGCACATCGTTGAAAGATCAGTTTGGAATGTCCAAATTCAAAAAGCTGCCAAAGTAGACATTTTTGGCCATCGTAGGCATTTGTGAAATGTTCAAATTGAGCAATTGACTCAAACATTCAAATTCGAAACCCTCCAAGACAACATAGGACACTGAATGAACCACACATAAAACCTAGCAAGCAGCAACCAGAAATGCTGCACAGGTAGGCTGCTCACAAGATTTTGAGACACAGCCAGAGAGTGGGTAAGGCAGAAGAAAAGACATATAGAGAAACCCAGTGATGAACAGCAGGATAAGTGGAGAAACACCTACACAGCGAATGGTTGATATAGCATTTGAGGAGGCCACAGGATATAGGTTTGAAAGCTCACAGGAAGACACAGTGAAGACACACATTATGGGGGTGGCCAAAGGCAGGGAAAGAGATGGAAGATGGAAAAGGACGTATTTCTCCTGACTAGTAAAACGATAGACATTTAAAGATCAGTGTCAATGTGTGGGAGCATCTGTACTTATTAGAAAACAAAATGAGAGAGAAAGAGAAGTGGAGAACAAAAATAACAGCAGAGGAAAACAACAGAGCAAAGGAAATGTATGAGTAATGAAAATAATGAAAGAGCACAGGAATGTGTTTGAGAGAGAGAAAGAGACAGAGAGAGCGTTATTGCACATTAAATCAGAGTCAGTCGGGTGACAGTTAAGTGCTGTTAATGGAGACCTGCAGCATATGGTCCACTCATTACATTACTGAAGGCCACAAACACAGCAATAACATATACATGCAGCACAAATGTATGCGATTTATTGCTATATTATTTAACTCTTTCATATACTCATATCAGTATTAGAAGCCATATTATATTGTTACTAATACTGATAAAATTCTATTCAGATGAAAACAATATACATGTGATTACTTGTGTATGTGAGTGTACATCCTTGAAAATCCACATGTACCCTATTAGCAACTGTTGGCAGGCTGGCATTACTCTGACACGCGTTTGCTATTTTTCAAGCAGAGTCTATGGGTACTTTTAAGTGGGATCTTATCAAAATGATCCAAAAAACTGTAAAAACCTGATGAGCCGGGTCACTTGCAGTAGTGACACGAGCAGGGTTGGGCTGTAACAGAAAACATGCAGCAGCATATTCAGAATACAAAAATGAAGTAACTGTATTCAGCCCCGCTTACGTTTTCAAGCACCTGTATTCAGAATACAGTTACTTTATCAAATTTTGTTAGAATACTTTTAGAACATTTCTCTCATAATGACCACAAAATAAGGCATAAAGAACAAAAATCTTGTCAATCAACTGCACAGTTTTTCTGAACAGCGGAGATGCGAGCTGCAAATGCATTTTCTCGCTCTCTCGTCTCCAGATAGGCAACAGCATGTGACTGCAGATTTGCCAGTTTTCATGCAAAATTGGGATCATTCGAAAACACAATCGCAAAATAAAATCTGATAATCGCGTGTTGTGTTTTTGGGATAATTTTATGGACTTTAAAATTAGACCGCGGTCACCAAAAGGTCTGATGGTAGGCACTAAATAATAGAAATGAACCGTCTTACTCTTATTCTTGTATAATGATTCACAGATTTAACATATGGCAACCGCACCAGCACATCCTAACAGTCTGTGCACTGACAGCTGTGCAGCAGTACCAATACAGTCTGCAAAATTTTTTCCACAAATATAACATTTGCACGCATTGTTTCCCATTATTGTTGCTGTGTAAATACATTTATGCAGCTCCAGATGTGGCTTCTGAGTAAAGACGGACGGCTCACGATAAGCATTTGGTGAGTCACGTTCACAAACAATTAGCTGAACTGTTCAAAAATGGCTGTTATTAACAACAATAATAGGCTAATATGAATAGGTAAAAAAGACTGATGCTACAGCAAAGACTGATAGAGGGAAAAGGACTTGAAGTAGATCAAACGAGACAGACGGAGCTGCTGTAAAATGTGTGGCTCAAAGACGTATGGGGCTAGTTCAGTGTAGGACTGCAACTAAAGATTATTTTGATAATTGATTAATGTAACGATTATTAGAATGATTATTCGACTATTCGGCGATTATTGCAAAGATTAATCATTAGCTCTTATCTGATTATTCAGCTTGTGCCCCGACTTAAAAGGTTGTATTAAACGTGCTATTAACAATAAAGAGGACAAAATAATCTTTTAAATATATCTCTAAATGACATTCACTGAGTTAAAGGGGGGCAAATTCACTGCAAAAAAATGATATTGTTATCAAGTGTTTATGTCTTGTTTTCCATTTAAAAATGTTCTAAAAATCCTTAAAATCAGATTAATTTACTTGAGGAGGAACATATAATATATTTAGACTTGCTTTAAGAGAATGTATCTTAAATATACAGTAAGTGTATTTTGTATAAGTGTATTTTGTATAAGTGTATTTTTACAATTGGTTGTACTCCTGCAAGTGCAGTAAAGACAAAATATACTTATATTCAAGATCTATTCTCTAAATATGAATGCATATTTTTTTAGATATTTTAAAATATTTGTGTTTTTAATATTATATTCAACATTCTCAGATAACAATTTTTTTCTTCTGCAGTATAGCTGCTAAAGAAAATATACATTGTTTTAAACGAGTTTTAAATATTTATATTGGAAAATAAGCCCAAACAAAAACCAATCATAAACATATTTTATTGCAGTGTATAATGGGGTGAAGACTTTCCTCTCTCACTTATACATCAGTTATACAACGTCAGGTGCACAATAAACAAATCAAACACATTTTTTATTTAAATTGTGTATCAAAGCAAGCACTTGTCTGCTCACTGTTCATTGTGCAGAAACTAATGCTAGCAATAATAATAATATGCCTGAATGTTACATTCAGTGTATATAATAATAATATACATGAATGTTAATGGGGTGAAGACTTTCCTCTCTCACTTATACATCAGTTATACAACGTCAGGCGCACAATAAACAAATCAAACACATTTTTTATTTAAATTGTGTATCAAAGCAAGCACTTGTCGGCTCACTGTTCATTGTGCAGAAACTAATGCTAGCAATAATAATAATATGCCTGAATATTACAATATGTGTCTAGAGCTGAAGCGATTAGTCAATGTTATTGGCAATAAAAAAAATGTGTGTTCGAATAGTTGTTTGATCTCATTTAACGTAACATGAGATCACATGTAATCGTAAAACATCTCTATTTTTTCGTCTTTTGGAAACTTGTGGAAAAGGAATAGTGGTTCCCCCTCTGTCACTCACTTTGTGTCGATGTAGAGACACAAGGGGTCGCTCCTGAGAGCCCCAGACATCTCTGATCTTTGAGAAAAGGCCAATGAAAATTGGTGAGTGGAATTTGCATGCCACTCCCCCAGACATATGGGTATATAAGCAGCTGAAATGCAACCACTCATTCAGAATTCTTCTTCGGAGCAGAGCGGTTGTATTCACTGCACTGAATTACTCTGTCGATCCATTCATCTCTGTCCATGACATTTGTGATGCAAAGAAAAAAAAAAAATCAGAACACATCTCTGTCTGCATGCAGCTGTATTAGCCCCTGAAGTCATAGACGTAGCCAGAGTTGTTTTACTTTGTTTAAGCAAACACACATACGCACATGCACAGGCACACTCATCAGTCAACTAATATGCTTGAATGTTACTACAGAGACTACTGTATACCATAGACTACCGAGGTGGCTGACACGACAAAAACATAAAGACGGGTATGTATCCAATGTAACAGAAACAAAACAATGCAGTTTCATATGACACGAGACCTGACAACTGGTAGAATTGCATGTGGTGTTTGTTTCATCATAGTTAAAAACTTAAAATCAAGAACTTCATTGAGTCACCCACATCATGTCTCTCACAGTTTTTAAAAAAACAGCATATCGGGAAAAAAAATACATAAAAATAGAAGTAATATGGGATATTAAGTCTTTTTTGGCATAATGTATCTACACATGTAAGCTTCTGTTGTCTCTTGTGGTCCACGCAGTGTTGTCAGCTTGAACAGGTCCATAATAGCTTGATGAATTAACTGCGTAACCTTTTAAATAGTCATGGAAAAAAGCATTATTGCTAAAGCGGACACCAACTCTAAACAGATAAACAGCACCTATTTATTAAAGACTGACTGACTGACAAGCTGCTTAAAATTATTTTTTTACAGCATTTGTCCACCATTCATAACATTCAACCATGCACAATAAAATGCTAGGATATTTTGGGCAATGAAATATTTTGTTTATTATATAATTATAGACTATAAAATAAATGTATTATTCGATGACAGAGTTTGTGTATGAAGCTAAACTTCATGTTACGAGTTGAATTTAGTTGGTAATGACATTTTATTTTAATCCACTACATCTCTGACACTTTTGAAGGACAATTCTGTTATAACTCAAAATTATTCTCCATATTTTTGTGGTTAAAGAAGAACGCAATTCAATTTCCTTTGGTTGGTATTTAAAGATTTCAGACTAATTGCAGACCAACAAAGTGGCTGCTGATCAAGCAAATATAATAATTGTTTTTTATCTTCTGCGGCAGTTGCTGTGAGACGCACATGGATGCATCAGGGATTTAGGTACATGAGCAACACACAGAAATGTCCTGCATTGTTTGGTTTCCCACAAATTAAGTAGAAAATCATGTCCATGACGTCATGGGCCTAATATTATCAGTGGCCTTTTCTAGTGTTTTTGGATGTAGCATTTGCAGTCAAATCGTGAAACTGTTTGTGTCCTGCCACTTTAACCACTCTTATGCCCCTGATTTTGAGGCTTGTGATTATAGCAGACTGTAAATGGTACAGCACTGCCCTGCCATTGCTTTGTCCCCCAGTTACCAGGACACCACTGCTGCCTGGCAACCCAGTGGCTGTGCATGTGTGGGTGTACAATAAGGAGTGCCAAGAGATAGATTCCAATATCCAGAGACAGAGATGGAGGAATATTGCATTCTGTCTGCCAGCACCTGCAACCCTTTTTCATTTCACAGCCTTTTTAGGAGTTCCACTTAAGCACTGCAGTAGTAAGAAGTGTCAGTGCTATTGCTTTAACAATGGGTGAATTTACTTTGGGTTATCCCTTTAAATGAGCTATAAATGCCAGTTACCACCTTGAAATCAGCACACAAACATTGCACAGGGCAACATGCATAAACTCATAAATTATTTTCAAAC
Organism: Xyrauchen texanus; assembly: GCF_025860055.1. Classification (NCBI taxonomy): domain Eukaryota; kingdom Metazoa; phylum Chordata; class Actinopteri; order Cypriniformes; family Catostomidae; genus Xyrauchen; species Xyrauchen texanus. The sequence goes on from NC_068312.1 coordinate 13,274,163, forward strand.
TACACTTTTTTAACTCTGGGTTAACATAATCTTGTGTTATCTTATTCCATGTTTTACTCTAATCATACTTTACCCAGAGTAATTAATCCTGGGTTTCATAATATACATTCGTAAACCCTGGGTTAATCTTTTTACACTTTTGACACAATTGACAATTTTCAAATTGACCATCTCAGCTTCCTGCCACCCATATATGGGCTGCCCTGTGAATGTACTTCAAAGTCGTATGATTGATTAAAGAATCATGTTTATATGTGTATTTGTGATTTTATGTCTTTTATTTTGAAGTTTAGTTCAATGTTTCCTGTTCCTGTTTCATGACATGTGGTTTCCTTGTCATGTGACCCTCTTTCCTTGTCATGTGACCCTCTTATTTCACCATGTTTATTAGCCCATGTTTATTAGTCCTGTTAATTTTCATTGGTTTATGTACATAAGTCTTGTTATATTAGGTGTGTTGACTTCATGCAGTGCTGTGCAGACTGATCTGAGTTTGACTTGAAGCAGTGCAAGTTGGTTAGAAATTTTGTCTGACTTGAGATGGCACCAGTGACGTATGCCATTAAAGTACTGCAAGAGCGATTCAAGAGCAGCCGGCTGGTGCAGCCAGCGCAGCTTCTCCAGAGTGGCTGCAGAGCTCTGATGACATAGCAACTTATTCGTGATTGGCCAGAATCATAGATGACAACTGTGACGAGTGTTTCATAGGATGCGTTTGAATAGCAAATGACACATACTTCTTTTACTACTTCTGTGACAGAAATAAGAGTAGTATGGTGGTAAGCCATTACCAAGGTGTTTATTATGACACCTCCAGTTCCACTAAACTCTTGCAAATTTGTATGTACTGTTTTTATAACATCTGCAAACATCGCAATGTGATTCAGATAGACATATGCTTGAATTTGACACAAAATAATCATAAACATTATTAATTTGAAAGGTTTATGTGCTGCTTAATACAGTGCCTGTTGGGTGTGCAAGTATAATAAAAGCCTGTATTATTTTAATACCAATAAAGGAGTCAGTATATGTTCCAGCAACTGTAATTTCACTGATGACATTGAAATCATCCAGGGAGGTACCACTGGCATTGCCACTGTTATACTTACTTCAACTTTGAAAATTCCCATTCGGTGAACCTCATTATTTGTGTTCCATCCAACTGTGAATATTCATACTCATAACAGTTGTCCAGAACTTTATTTACAGGATGACTATAACTATGTCCTTTTATTGATATCAAATAAACCATTTTAAATTGTAACCAGTGAATTTCCAAAGGCATTTCTTCCACTTCAACTTGAAGAGCAGCTACTGGTGAAGATCTGAATGCACCACAACAAATGCTTAATGCTTGGGATTGGATAACTTCTACCTTTTTTCAGAGATGCAGAAGCTGAACTATATATAATACTGCCATAATCTATAGTGGATCTTATTAAAGCACTATATGCTCCTTAGGGAAGGGCGTCTAGCCCCCCCAATCTGTCCCAGCCATGCATCATAATACGTTTTTTCCCTTATTACATTTGTAAGACTTTTTTTAATATGGCATTCAAATGTTAACTTTGAGTCCATCCATACTCCCAGGAACTTTTTTTGATTTTTGAAACTTGTTTGAATACCTGATTGTATATCTTTAGTTTAAAAAAAAATTTCTTCTTGAAAAACATACTACCTGCATTTTAGTTACTGAGAATAAGAACCCCCAACTGTTAGCCCACTTTCCAACTTCATCTATTTCCTCCTGAATTCTATCCTCCACATATTTGACATTCCTTCCCCTCTTTCATAATGCTCCATCGTCTGCACAGAGATCTTCCTACCCCATTCCCAATTTTTGAAAAGATTTAATTGATCATAATATTAAACAAAATGGGACTACAGACACTACCTTGAGGCATACCATTATCTATTGAGTATACTTTTTAATATGATGTTCCCACTCTTACCTGTATTGTCTGGTCCATTAAAAAACTCATAACCCAGTTATATAACCTCCATTTTATTCCCTTTTTCTTCATTTTGATTAGCTGGTCACATCATATCATATCATATCTTTCCACATCATATCATAAGCCTTCTCAATATCAAAGAATACCCCTATTAGTACTTCTTTATTCACCATTGCCTTTCTAATATCAATTTCTAGACATAAAACCACATCCATTGTACTGCGACCATTCCTGAAGCCACATTGATGTGGGTATAGCAACCTCTTATTTCCAAGCATATAAACTGAACAATTCATCACCATTCTTTTCATTAATTTGCAAAGATTTGAAGATAGTGTTATAGGTCTATAATTTGTTGGAATAGTCTTATCCATACCTGGCTTTTCTATTGGGACCACAACACAATGTTTCCAGGAAGAGGGAAGCTTCCCTTCTTCCCATATCCTATTGAAAAGATCTAATATTACGTTTAATGATGGATACGATATATGTTTAAGCAGTTCGTCCTTCCCTGGAGATGCATGTCTCGCTCCCACAAGAATTTGTTTTAGCTCATATAAGGAAATAAATACATCTAAAGTCGATCCAGAAAGACCTGATTTCTTCAAGACTTCTGGGTTCTCTCTCAAACACTGTTCTCTGTATCTCCTTCATTACCACTACTATGCACTTTAACAAAGGTTTTAGCTAACACTTCTGCTTTTTCTTCAATGACAATTGGTTTCTCTTTACTCATCAAAACAAGAAGACTACAGCTCCTATGATTCCTGCCCATTTTCCTCATCATAACCTATAAATCAGTGATATCTATTTTCTCCCTTATTGTGTCACAAAATTCTATCCAATGCTTTCTTTTGGCAGTTCTTATCACTTTCCTAACCTGTGCCTGTGCTCTTTTATACAGTTGAAGACAAAAGTTTACATACACCTGAGCCAAATACATTTAAACTCAGTTTTTCACAATTCCTGACATTTAATCGTAGAAAACATTCCCTGTCATAGGTCAGTTAGAATGACTATTTTAAGAATGTGAAATGTCAGAATAATAGTAGAGAGAATTATTTATTTCAGTTTTTATATCTTTCATCACATTACCAGTCGATCATAAATGTACATACACTTTGTTAGTATTTGGTAGCATTGCCTTTAAATTGTTTAACTTTGGTCAAATTTTATGGGTATCCTTCCACAAGCTTCTCACAAGAAGTTGCTGGAATTTTGGCCCATTCCTCCAGGCAGAACTGGTGTAACTGAGTCAGGTATGTAGGACTTCTTGCTCGCACACGCTTTTTCAGTTCTGCCCACAAATTTTCTATCAGATTGAGGTCAGGGCTTTGTGTTGGCCACTCCAATTCCTTTATTTTGTTGTCCTTAAGCCATTTTGCCACAACTTTGGAGGTATGCTTGGGGTCATTGTCCAATTGGAAGCCCCATTTGTGACCGAGCTTTAACTTCCTGGCTGATGGCTTGAGATGTTGCTTTAATATAGCTGCATAATTTTCCATCCTCATGATGCCATATATTTTGTGAAGTGCACCAGTCCCTCCTGCAGCAAAGCACCCCCACAACATGATGCTGCCACCCCCATGCCTCACGGTTGAGATGGTGTTCTTCTACTTGAAAGCTTCATCCTTTTTCCTCCAAAAATAACTATGTGCCAGTATCAGCATGGCACGAGTGGGCAAACAGTTCCATTTTTGTTTCATCAGACCACAGGACATTTCCCAAAATGTGAGATCTTTGTTCCCATGTGCATATGCAAACTGTAGTCTGGCTTTTTTTTTTTGCTGAGCAGTCTTTCACGTTATGTCGATATAGGACTCGTTTAACTGTGTATATAGATATTCAGTTATTAATTTACTCTCATACATTATTCTACTTTTTTATATAAAACAGTATCTTCATAACTCATGTAAGAAGCCCTTAAGGCTTGAGTCTTCATAAAGCTTAATTTGCCCATCACTTTTCATGGCTTTCTTGGACACAGACAAGTGCCAACACTTGCCATGGTCCACGAGCAGCATATGTGTCAAGCTGCCATGTCTGTCTTGCCATGTCAAGCACTCACGTCTACTGCCCCATACCATGCAATCACATCTACAGGCCCATGACATGCAGTCAGGTCGTGACACGCAATGCCAAGTCACCACGTCTGACCCGAAATGCCAAGTCACCACTTCTGACCTGCCACGCCTTGACCTCTGGGTCTCTTCCTCCAGCGGCTCCTCCTCCTAGGTCTCTGCATCCAGCGGCTCCAACATGCCATGCTGCCTCATCAGCCTGGCCTCACCTTGTCATGCTGCCTCATCATCCTCTGCTCCATCCCTCGTGTGTCTTGCCAGATCATGCTCCACAGACCAGGTTCTCCTTATCAGTCTACACTCCTGGCCATCTGCCAGATCCGCTCTGGCCTCTTGGCCTCCCATCAGCTCCGCCCTGGTTCACCCTGGTCTCCGGGTCCTCTGCCAGCTCCGCCCTGGTCCCTTGGTCTCCCCTGGTCTCCAGGTCTTCCACCAGCTCTGCCCTGGTCGGCTGGACCGCCCTGGTCTCCAGCACCCTCTGGTCCCCCATAGTCTCCAGCACCCTCCGGTTCCCCATGGTCTCCAGTATTATCTGGTCCCCCAAAGACACCCTCCCTACTGAACTTGCTTGTTGGTGTTGTTTGTTGTTGGGTGTCAGAATCTGCCTGTTCAGGGGGATCTTTCAAGTTTATGTGTGTTTTTGTCCATGTTTTGAGTTAATGTCTTTTATATTGAAGTTTAGTTCAATGCTTCCTGTTCAATACAAAAGTGCCTGTTTCATGTCATGCAGTTTCCTTGTCATGTGACTATCATATCATCCTCTTGTTTCACCATGTTTATTAGTACTGTCTTTTCATTGGTTTATTTTCATGAGTCTTGTTATCTTGTTATCAGTTCTGTTCTGTCATTAGTTATTAGGTTATTAGTTCTGGTTTGTCATTGGATGTCTTGTGGCCCTCATGTTCTTTGTCATTCATTAGATATTGTTTGTGTAATGTTGATGTGGTCGAATTGACCACATTTCAACCACCGATGTTTTAGCACAGTGGGTGGACTTTTCAGGCAGTCCCTTATGCACCATAGGCAAATACACAATTAAGTCTCTTTAATAGAAGCCAAAAAAGGAGAATGGATGGTAGTGCCATACAGGTCAAGTAATCAAATCACAAAAGAAGATGTTCCCCAAGTGCCTATAGTCTACATACACTGACATATAGTTCCCTTTTATGGGGTGTCCGATAGTGTCACATGGTCTAAAGCCCTTATACAATCATGGCGATTTATTAGCTGAATGTGCTTAAGCAACGCCCCCTAGGGAGCTCCATAAAGGTGCTCACTTTCAAGCCATAGTGTCATATTTTCTGTTCTTCAGTGCACGAATTGTCTAATCCTGTGTTGTTTCTAGTGATTCACTTCAAAGCAAGGATTTTTTTCTGATTGGCAAACACATAAGGACAAAGTTTACACAGTGAAAATTTAAATGTGGTATTCCAAATATTACAAGGGGCCGACGAGGACAATGGTGCTTCATTGAGGCTCGCAATTTCTCACCAAAAGACGTTATCCCCACTTGTTCCTGTTCTACGGCCTCCAGATGTGGAGCGCCGTGTGCTGGAGCCTTTTGGGATTTTGGCTTTGTGTCTGACAAGACAGATGTTTGTCGCCCTCCCCCTGAGTGAAAGCATAAGTCTCATCGGACATGCTCTCAGGCCTAGCTCGGCAGCCATTTTCTGACGAACAACATGTGCAAGAGCCACGCACGTCATGAGCTGTCTCCATTAAAAACGCTGTATGAGACAATTCGTCGCTGGTAAGAATGCACATGAATAAGGCAATGGAAGTGTGGCCTTGGCCTCACCCTCTCTCCCTTCCCTTTTCAAAGCACTGCTCGCAGCGGAGGGGATCATGCATGGACCGGTGAGCCTGGTCGAAAACGAGGGGGCTGGAATAAGAGAATATTCCCTAACTGAGTGATGGCGAACCAACGAGTGATTTGTCAGTGCCATTATTCTCTTGGGATTCTATCAGATGATGCAAAGTGTTTTATTTAGTTTTTTTATTTCGCCCATTTCGCGGATAATGTGGGAGTTCTGGCGAGAAGAGACGAGCACAGCTTTCTCTGCTCGGCTTTTCTATGGCAGAATGGATGTCACTCTTTTCAGACAGCTGTTGGATCTACAAACAATAGTTTTGCAGTCCAACAAAGCGCATTGCTTTAGGGAATGCCTTGTTTGAGTTCACCGGCTCGTGCTGGGGAACGAGTTGGTCAAGGCGATGCTATTGTTTGCGAGGATGATAGACAATGAACAGAACGAGCACTTGGGGTACAAATCGGCGCAACTCGACTGCAGTCGACTGCAGTCTTCTGACCAGCAGAAGTCCACTAAAGTATTTATTTATGAAGTTGTGTTCACTATTGAGTCAAGTTCAACGTTCTTCATGCCTTGAACGCTCAAAGTCTCTCCCCGTGAATAACGCTGTGAATTAATGTTGAGCATTCTCAACTGAATTCTTTATCCAGTGTGCAAAAGCACTACACGTTGTTCCTTCATTGTATATGCTGGGACTGGTTTAGTATCAAACCTGTTTTACAGCACACCAATTTAGCTCAATTTCTCATGTAATTTGCAATGGCGAACGAGCGTTGAATATTTTCAGCATGAGTTTTGCCTCTGCCTCCATGACCAAGGGTCTAGGGTAGAGGTCTGCAAGGGCCTTAAAATGAAATCCAAACCCTTCAGTCAGTATCGGGATGAGTTCGCCATTGTACATGCCTTGAAAGCCCAACAACCAGAATATAGTTCAGTTTTCCCCTGCAGCTTGTGCTGGGGAGAGAGCATTGAGAGATTGCATCCCGTATTCAGCCTCTGTCTCCATGACCCAGTGTCTTGAAATGCCTGTGAAGAGGTTTTATCAATGAATGTCCCTGCGGTATACAAACTTCAGGGTGGCTTTTATACATACAGTACCTAGATATAATAAAGGCAATTCTCCCTTTATTCTTCCCCATTTAACATGACAGGGAAGATGTTTCATTCAATGAGCATCCCTGCTGTATACACACTTCAGGGTGACTTTTATACAGGCCTAGATAAAATAAAGGGAATACTCCCTACGTTCTTCACCATTTAACATGCCAGGGAATATATTTTATTCTATGAGCTTACCTGTTGTAGACACTTCAAGGAGTATTTTTATGCATGCCTGAATATGATGTAGGCAAAACATTATTTATTATCATTCGATAGTCTGCAATAGCGAAGGCACAGGTGTCTCCTTCCGCTGTACCGCTGATTGTAGAACAGTCGCCAAAAGTAAGCCAAGAGCGGCATCTAGTTGTTACATGTTGTGCTACAGGAGAGAGCCATGCATTAATTCCTCTATAAGCGGGTTGCCAGCAGTTGCAAAACATTTCAAAATGGGTAATTCAAATGATAGAGAATGGTTATATCATGGCAGCTTGCGTCCCATTCTGGATTTGAGATGTTTAAATTTCACTCTAATGAAATGTCAATTCAGAATGTTGATGCAGAAAATAATAATGTCACAAATTCAGCCATGGGACTGGTTTGTGGGGGACAATAGATTTGAAGGAAGGTTATTTCCATATTCAGATTGCGCCGAAGCACAGACGCTGTCTTGGATTCGCTCGGATTCAGAGTTGTAAACCAATTTTCCATCCTACTGTTCTGACTTACTCTGGCACCAAGCATTTTCGCGAAATTAATTGATGCAGCTCTGATGCCCTTGAGGCTTGCGGGTGATGCAGGTGCAGCTGTCTCAAGCTTGCATTCTGTCATTACGGCAGTATCTAGAGAAGTTCAGAGTGGGATGTGTTCTCCCTGCGAGAACATTTTACAGGCTTTTGGGACTCATGATCATGGCTTCGGCTGTCATTCCCCTGGGCTTGTTGCGTGTAAGACCTTTTTCAGTGCTGGATGAACTCCACAAAGGGACTCCAACCACTGAGGTATGCGCTTCATGCTGGGTGCTACCAGGCTCTGTTGCCATGGAAATGGACCCGCTTTCTGATATTGGGTGGTCCATTGGGACAGGTGTGTCAGAGCTGAAGTGGTAACGACAGACTCCTCCTCTATGGGTTAGGCCGCCGTATATGCCAGGAGCTGAATTGACACATACACAGTCTGGAAATGTTCACGGAGCTGCTTGTGCCATGCTGATACTGGCACATCACATCTTTCTGTGGTCACAGAACAAAGTACTATCTGCGAGTGGTACATGTTTCGGGCCAGTTGAATTTAGGGGTGGATCTCCTGTCCAGACAAGGTCTGAGACCCAGAGAATTGACATACTATCCGCAGACTGTGAAACAAATCTGAGAAGATTCCACAGAGCGGAAGTGGACCTGTTTGCTTGGAGCGAGACGTCACACTGTCCCCTCTGGTTTTCTCTCTCGCCCTTAGCACCACTGGGCATCAGTGCGCATATATAGTAGTTATGGGTGTTGCCCCTCAACGGGGCACACTTTTGAATGATGATTTATCCCCCACTGTGTTTGATACCATTCTAAATGCTAGAGCTTCATCAACAAGGAGGCTATATACATTTAACTGGCATATTTTTGCATCTTGGTGTACAGCACAAAGTGAAAATCAGGTTCAATGCACTCTCGGTACAGTGCTGGAATATTTGCAGGAGCTGGGGTTACCCAGAAATGAGCAAAAGTGACATTGATGAGTTTGGTTAGTGTATGAAACTGGTGTAAATGGGCAAACTGAATGATTTGTAATGATTTATGCAATTTCTCTTTATTTAGCCTTGAAGAAATGTAAAGATGTCAAATCACAAAAAGACATACTTGTAACTGAAAATACATTGTGTAGGCTTATGAAAGATACATATACGCAATATATTATCCAGTGATGGCTAGAGTAAATAATCTTTGTCCTTTGATAATGATTTTGGTTGAATTCAATGGAAAACTATGCGAGTTTAGCTCAGTGGCACTACAGAATTTTGAGCAGTCTCCAGAGACGCAGAGCGGCGCCACGGTATGCGTGTACCTTAGTAGAAAATAATTGTTGTGTCATCTGTGTCCAGTGTGTGACCCCCTTTAATTTACACTGCCACTAACACTTTACCAAAGTTTTGTTGAGAATTACTATGTCTGAAGAGGCAAAGACAGCCCTATTTATAACTGAAAAAAATGCAGATATATCGATAATCATCAGGAATATTTTCTGATTATCGATGCGTGAAAACAGCATCGATCCCCTAGCCTAGTAAGCAGTGTTTACCTAACAAAAAGCGAAAAAGAAAAGAAGACATCTTTTTGTCGTCTGATATCTCATAGCAGCAAGAAATGCAGTCAAGGCAAAATTCATTTCAGAGGAAAAAGAAAGGCAAAGTTAATCTAAGGGGTAAAAGGGAATAGTTGCCCAAAGGCTGCCCAAAATAAGCTTTACAAGATCTTTACACTCAGAAAGGAAAAATACTGACAGCTGTCATCGGTGCCTTATTTCTGATTTCAATCGATATTTCAATCTAAGACAGGTGAACAGTAGAACTTTTACAACAAATTCACTGTGATTCTCAAGGGGAAACACTTGAAATTCATGTTCAAAAAAATAACGTGTTAAAAAAATGTACGCAATTAATCGCAATGCCCCCGGATCATAAAAAGGAAGATACCAGAGAAATGCATGCCTGTAGTACCACCTGTTTACTCCAGATGGCAGTTAGTGAAATTTCAGCTGTATGAGCAATATGTAGTTTATACAGTGAAGAAAACACTTCAATAGGCAGAACAACACAAACATGCGTTACGTTCTTGTGTTCAAAACACTTGAAGGAGCACAAATGTGAACTAAGGGATCTCAAGATGTGTTTAAAGATTGAATATTAAACTATATTTAACTTGAAACAGTGACCTAAAAATTTTATGTTTATGATGCAACACACCCGAGACGCTACACAAGCATGTCTGATGCAGGTGTAAATTGACGGGTCCTTAAACAAGCCCTCATAATAAATCTCGAACTGATTGACAAATTCACTTGTGAAATGGATTGCTGTGAACTGTATGACAATGATTGACTTATGATCAATAATATGGTAGTAAACAAACATTGTATTCTAATGCAATGTATTTGTATTGTCTTATCAATGATTAACTCTGATGCCACAAGAATGTAATGCATTTTAATTATCTGAATACTGTTTATTATATATATATATATAACATTTTTAAATATTTAAAGATAAATATGTATAATTATATATTGATATAAATATGTATAATCTTTATATATTTAATTATTGTTATATGAGGGGCTTTCTCAGCAAATATTTGTATATGCTATTAAATGCGATTAATCACGATTAATTAATCGGGACAACATGTAATTAATTCGATTAAAAATGTTAATCGATTGACAGCCCTAATATATATATATATATATACTGTATATATACATACACAAGTGTATATATACTAGTATTATTTCTGATTAGTCTGATTCTCAAAATGTGTCCCCCTCAGAAATTCCAATTCCTGTATTTCATCCTGGCCAACTCTGAAATCAACAAGCATATTCAGGGCATGGTTTGAAATACGATTGGGGATCAAGAATTTTTTTTAAAGTTTGAGAACCATTGATGTCACTCTAAAGTTCAGGCCTGGTAATTGGAATGTTGCTGGTTTGCTCCCTGCTAAGACTGAGCCATGAGCTTTCAGCATTGTGCCACTAACTCCAGGGTGTTCTGTCCCTGTAATAAGTGCATTGTAACATATTTTGGAGAAAAGTGTCTACTATAAAAATCCTTAAAAGCCTGCCTGTATCATGTCAGGCTGTATGGAACATCTAGTTAGCGCCTGAAGAAATGCCTGCTAACATTACTGATCAGATGAATTCCAGGTAAATTTGATATTAGCTGCACAATTCTGATAAAAATGGAAATTAAATGTGGAATTAAAAATTACTCATTAAACACTGGATCTGGGAATGGAAATACTTTCATATTCAGTCTATGGTTAAATTAATTCACTGGAAGGAAAAACCAAATGTCCCTTTTGATGCAAATAGCCGTGGTTCATCATGTTTTTCATCTAAAAACAAATGCAGTGTTACTTGTTATCAAAAATAAATAATTAAATCCCACATATTTTCCCCAACATGTCTTTAACCAAATCATAAATATTCTCCATATTACAGTTCTCTCTCTCACTTTCTCTCTCTCTATATATATCTCCCTCTTTTTCTCCCACCCATGTTTCTTTCACTTTTTGTGTTTCGCCCACCGAACCGCTCTGAGCTCATATGGTTCCCTCGGCAACAAATCTCCTCCACTCAAGAGCTGTGTTTATTAAAGAGACCCGAGAGGGTGCTACTTATGGCTTATCACACATTACATATTCAGTACCTCCAGAGGCTGGGGCACATCATCAAACCAAACACAAACAGAACAATCCACTCACTGTCACTTATGTTCAAATAATCATCCATCATTCTCCCGGTGCAAAATACATGCAGGTTTTCATATGAGACTGATAAATCAAATATAAGAAAATCAAATAAGAGTGCAACATTTAATATTCAAAAGCTTTGAAAGGGGCTTCCCCAAATCAGAGTAGAATTACTATGCGGGGACATTAAACATGAAGTGACACTTTATTATATTATTAAGAACAGATGACCGAAAAGCCGTCTATGTGCATGTATGTTTGTTCAGAGGCATACAGTCTCGTGGAACATGCACATGAAAAAGGTTCACACTCTTTGTTTCTGTCTTCTGAATTTGTTTTTTGCGAGAACAGTATCATCTATGAGTACTGCAAATGACCTCAGACACCTCGGTTCAGGAGGTGCTTTGAGTTCAGTTCGCTTTATTTCCACAGAGCAGTTAATTGTGAATGCAACTCTGTAGATGCAGTCTATACATCTGTGATTAAAACATAAAATAATACAAAAACACATTGACCTCAAACCATGATTTATATTTCAGTAATTATTATCATCATCATAATTAGTATTTTTAAATTTATAATTGATTTTATCTTCATTTGTGTGAGTAATTTTCCACCTGCATGCTTAGACGGATTCTTGACTAACGGTAAATGGATAGGTGGTTACTTATGTATTATTTTTTTGATCACTTAATTATTTTAATTGCTTTATCATTCCGTTTGGAGTGCAATTTGAAGTTAGAAATGTATTTGATTTAAGTTTTTGTTTTTTTAATAAATACATTTTCAATGCAAAATCAATAAAACAAGAATATTCACCTATCCTCTTAGCCCAGGGGTTGCTGATCTTGAGAAAAGGGCAATGAGAATTGCCGTGTGGAATTTGCATGCCACTTCCCCAGTGGCATGCACATCCACATCAGGTATCGCCCTGAGGAAGTGAGCCAAAAACCTGACGCTTTCAGCGGTTGTGGCCGGAGTGACACAACGTCTCGTTCCCTCCATCAGGGAACGGAGGTTACGTCAGTAACCGAGTAGGGAAACCATTTTGCAGGATATACATCACACGGGGTTGCCCAAGGGGACAACCAGCACATGTGGAGCATTTACCTCAGTACGGAGGCCTAGTGACGCCCGTACCGGGGCAGCAGCGAGCCTCTCAGAAGACTCAACGGCCGCTAGGCTAGGGAGGAAGAACATCCAGGGTTCACACTTAAAAGAAAAAGAGCACACGTCTTTGCCTCAAGGGAGGGTAAAGGCACTATGCACAAGCGATACACTCGGCCAGCTGACCCGAACTTACCTGTTTGTGTCACCTGATAACACACAGGACAAAACTGGCTCAACCCTGAGGTTATAGAACCTCGCAAAGGTGTTAGGTGTTGCCAACTCGCGGCTCTACATATGTCTGCTAGAGAGGCGCCGTGGGACAACGACCAAGAAGCCACAACGCCCCTGGTAGAATGGGCTCGTAGGCCAGCAGGGGGCGGCACGTGCTGGGCGTGGTATGCCATTGTGATGGCATCAACGACCCAGTGGGCGATCCTCTGTCCTCTCTGACTTTGCATAACGTCTGTGCAAGTAGGCTCACTGGGGAAATGCATACTTGCAAAGCCCCAGGGGCCAGCTGTGTGCCAAGGCATCTGTGCCGAGGGGGGCCTTGGTCAGAGAGTACCATAGTGGGCCACTAAGAGGACTTGCTCCCCGTCCTCCCTGACCTTGCATAATGTCTGTGCAAGTAGGCTCACTGGGGGAAATGCATACTTAAGAAGCCCCGGGGGCCAGCTGTGTGCCAAGGCATCTGTGCCGAGGGGGGCCTTGGTCAGAGAGGATTCTGGGGAAGCGAACAGGTCTACCTGCGCTTGGCTGAATTGACTCCAGATCAGCTGAGCCACCTGGGGGTGGAGCCTTCACTCTCCCATGGATGTAACCTGCCGTGACAGCGCGTCCGCTGTGCTGTTGAGGTAGCCTGGGATGTGAGTGGCTCGCAGCGACTTGAGTCGGTGCTGACTCCAAAGGAGGAGACGCGTCCTTCAGGTCTACCGCCGCGAACCAATCCAGATGCCGGATGCTCGCTAGAATGTGTTTCTGCATGAGCATCTTGAACGGGAGTCTGTGCAGAGCCCGGTTCAGAACTCGCACGTCGAGGATTGGCAGCAACCTAACGCCTTTTTGGGTACGATGAAGTAGGGTCTGTAAAACCCTTTCTTCATCTCGGCTGGAGGGACAGGCTCTATCGCACCCTTCTGTATAAGGGAGGTGATTTCCGCACGCAAGGCAGCGGCATTCTCATCTCTCACCTTGGTGGAGCGGACGCTGTTGAACCTGGGCGGGCGAGTGGCGAACTGAATCGTCGAGCCGCGTGGGTTCGGGGGGAGGTGGAGGATCGAGATCTCATCGTCGTCAGGTGCTCTGAACGAGATCGTGGGTCCGCCATGAAGCCCCATGTCCGCCACCCCGCTCCAGCGCTCGGTTGGAGCATACGAGCGTGAGGTGGAGTGGGAGGTCCGTGGGGTTATACCTGGTGGAGAGGCTCCCACTGAGGTACCCATATTGCCCCCAGTGCTAGCCGACACTGCCTCATACCCGTAGGTAGAAGGACTGAGTCGGGGAGTGGCTGGGGTGGCTTGCGCTCTTACGAGGGCGAGCCGCAACATAGCCATGGTCATGCCCTTGCAGTGAGAGCATGAACCATCCACAAATGCTGACTCTGCATGGGTAGCACCCAGACACGAGAGGCAGCGATCGTGGCCATCAAACGGGGAGAGAAAACGACCGCAACCAGGAAATACACAGAAAGACATCTTGAAAAAGATGTTTTGCACCATTTACACCACTCTTTTAGAGAAATATATATAAAATATATATTTTATTGGTGTTTTTATATATATATATATATATATATATATGTATATGGGAATGTAAATATATATATATATAAACGAAGTTATTCACTCCGTGAGCTCTTTTTCTGCTGCTGAAGTGCCCAGGGGTGTGTGAACTGCTGGAAAGCGCCGTAGAATCAACGGCTTGGAGAGATGAATGAGACGGCAGAGGAAAATGTCGAGTGAGTGACAGACGGGGAATTAATTTATTCACACACAGTGAATTTATTTAAAAAATCAAGGTGTCTTGCTTTATTGTGTAGACATAACACTAACCCTGCTTAATGAAAAATTCCCCAGAGTTTTTTTATTCTGCAACCAACCAATGGACCAATCAAAACTTGGTCGACCTGGACTCTTTTCATCGACTAATGTTTGGTCGACTATCAGGGGAAGCCCTAATTGAATGTCACATTGGTGAATAAAAGTACCAATTTCTTTCCATCAGAGAGAACCTGTACATTATTCCAAACTTTTGGCCACCAGCGTAACTGAATATTAGTCTAGTCTAACTATCATTCTTCACCCCAGCACCACCAAAAACTCTGCATATGGTAAAACCTGCTTTTTAACACAGTATATTTGAACATATATTAAAACGAATAAGCTAAGCAGCTGTAGGAATGAAAAATGTGATCACCTGATTTCTACAAAGAATGGAAAGATCAATTATGTTACATGAAAAAAAGAGAAGAAATGACAGTGATATTTTTACCATGCATTATTACAATGCAGACCCATCGTATAAAATGTCTAGAAAAGTGATTACAGTGGTTGCTAGAGTTAAGACATTATGACATTCTTTCAAAGTGAAAGTATAGTATGTGTATAAGGTGAGAGGTTGGAATTGCATTTATGAATATGAAAGAGTCCTTTCCTTTGAGTCCTTTGAATTATATAGAAATGGATTTTCTTTTGTGTATGTGTCATTGTGTCATTGTGTCACTGTGTCTGCATTTGCCAAGAGAATCAACTTTCTCAGCATGGATGACCTGCTGCAACGATTTCTCATTTATCACAGTTTGAACTGCTGTGTACAAAAACTCCCATTTATGTTCAAAGGGCCATTCTGTGCATACTTCTGTAGCATTCTAATGTATTTTTTTCTCGATGTACAGTTATGATATAAACAGGGCTGCAGCTGGCCAAATTGATGCCCGGGGGGCTCGGGGTTAGGTGGTGAGCACGAAGCGATCATCTGTGTTCTGTAACTGCTTTTGGGTCCTTGAATAACGTATAACGTGCGAGTAAGGGCAGCGGGTGGACTTTCTGGTGCCCTCCTAGGGCATACCTGTCAACACTCGCGTTTTTCCCAGGAGTCTCCCGTATTTCACACAGATCTCCCATCCCTCTCCCGTTTTGTTATTTCTCCTGGGAAATTCCCGTAATTTGTATGGCCCAAACCTTGTTATATGAATAATCATAGCAATATATTATTCCAAGGTTGTCCAGTTGCCAGATCTTGTATGAAACGCATCCTACTCACACAATTGACACATCATACAAATTTCAACCATTTGTGACCTCTACCTGGCAACCTATAACCCAGTTGTGCTGTTGATATCTGCACAGGTAGTAGATGCGGGAAGATGAATCAAGCATCACTGGTAGATGGGAGGAGAATACTCAGGTGGTGCTCCGGCGAAAAAAACTAAATATCATGTAAATTTAACAACAGCTGAATGGAAGAATTTAATTTCATATCTCGGACATGGTGGGAAAAATTACGTTACTCATCACATTAAATCACAGTGACACAATTTGTATTTATTTAGCCTGCCTCTGCCATCCAGCACCACCACATATTTTTTCTATTTCACCAGTCTTGGTTTATATCTTTTAAAGTGCAATCTATAATTGGAGTCAATCTAGGTTTGTTTGGTAAACATGTGGTTAGGATCACCACTAAATACTTAAAATCATTTATAGTGGACCTTAAGAGGTGATGTAACAAATGAACTAGAAAGATTAGCGCAAAGAATGACAAGCTTTGCATGTGTGTAATTATGAGCCATATAAAATTAGATACAGTCAAAGTGTGTGTAATTTCTTACTGCTCGAAAGCATATTTCATCATAGGCATGACAATATAACTGTCACCTTCTAACACCCACCTGTTGCTGCGGTATGGATTGGCTTTTAAAGACATAAGAGCCTAGTCATTAGTCCACACCACTTTCCACAAACTGAAAGCTTTGTTTAATGTTGTTTTAAGCTTTCAAAATAGTAATGCAGTCCTTTCAACTAGCTATAACCATAAACTGAGGCGTTTTAACTTTCTGTACTGACATTTCTGTCAACAACCAGTATTTTCATGAAGGATAAATATGCAAATTAACCTCTGTGAATTGCTTCTGATTGGTTACATTTAAACATAAAAAGTTTTTAAACAACATGAAGATTAAAGGAGCTTAATATTCCCCAGTACACTTTTTTTTAACTGTTGCTAACAATCTGGTGGATAGCACTTCAAAGCTTTTTTCTTATACAAGAACATCTGCCTTTTGAGCGCTCCCTATTTTGCAAGTCATTCTATAAAGCAAGATTGTCATCGGTGGTTACACAAGAGCCATTTGAAAGATGTGAATGAGTATTCCATCTCTGAGCGGAGGAGAATAGGATGCTCTCATACTCACATGCAGAAGCACACACACACACTCACAGAGAATCGTCTGTGGGTAGGAGGCAGGGGGCGGAAGGGTGGCTCGAACCCTATGAACAGCCAGCGGGAATCTTCAGTTTCCACAGCAACAACATTATACATACAACAATCTGCTTTTCATGTGTGAAAAATGGCTTTTATGGAATTAGAAGAGACTAAATTGAAAACTGCTTTGCTTAGAATGCATCTGTATGTATGGGAAAACAGACATGTTTGAACACACACACACACACACACACACACACACACACACACACACAAACTCTGACCATGTGAACTCTGATGTTATGACAAGTTAAACAGTTTCACAGGACAGGAATCGATTTAATACTTTCCAACCAAGATAAATTTGATAACAAAAAAGCAGTCAGAATTTACAGTTAGTTTAAGTATTAAAATTGCAGAGTTACTGACAAGCGCAATCTCTCAAGACACCATCACACATTTTATGTCAATTCCAACATGATCACCTTTCCCTGTGGCATTACTCAGAGTGTGTTGCACGAGCAACCTCTGAGACATTGTTTCTGGTCCCATGGAAACCAGGATAGTAATCACATTCACATACGATAACACTAATTTTATATCACGATAACTATACATATCACAATATAGTTACATTTTTCACACACAAACTCAATAAAAAGTGGTTTATATATTACCATACTGTAATGCATTTTTTTGCTTTAAAAAATCCAGTCATTGCATTAAATAATTTTAACACGCTAAATTTCATATTTCAGTCAGATGTTGACTAGTTATTTATTATTATAAAACACTTCATTAGAATCTCTGTAGACAATAACTGAATATCTGAAAGCAAAGCCGATTTGTTTTCTAATATCTAACATCATTCGTTCTGAATTTTATTAAGGGTGATGAGGTGTAGTTTATAAAATGTGCATGACAGATAACACATAATTGTTGGTGCATCACACATTGTTTTAGCTGTTTTTCTCATCAGTGTTGCTTAGAATGTCAGGCTCTCTTGCTGTTTGAGATTGACTTCCTCTATAGTGCTTCAAAGTAAAAAACAAATAAAAAAAACAAAAGTCGAATTGTGTTGCAAGTTCGAATCCAGGGCTTGCTGAGTGAATCTAGTCAGGCTTCCTGAGCAATTGACCCGGTTGCTAGGGTGGGTAGAGTCACGTTGGGTTAACCTCCTCGTGGTCACTCGTGGTCGCTATAATGTGGTTCTCGCTCTCGTGGGGCGTGTGGTGTGTTGTGCGCTGTGCACAGAGAATAGCATGTGCCTCCACACGCACTACATCTCCGCTCAACAAGCCACGTGATAAGATGCATGGATTGATGGTCTCAGATGTGGAGACAACTGAGATTCATCCTCCGCCAACTGGATTGAGGCAAGTCACTACGCCACCATGAGAACTTAGAGCGCACTGGGAATTGGGCATTCCAAATTGTGGAGAAAAGGGGAGAAAATGAATAGTATTTGAGTAGATTTGAGTAGAACATACAGATGTAGGTAAATCTGCACCAGCTCACTAATAACTCTGTGGGCCTGTGTGTTCTTGATGATTCATTTTAACTGACTGAACGGGAATTAGCCATCGGCCTCAAAGAAGGTCGACCTCCAGGTCACACCTACCAATGACATGAACCAATGGCAGTAAGAAGCGTGTTTAGCAGCCATTAAGAAGTTTTCCTGAAAGCCCTGGCGAGCTGTTACGAACCAACGAAACAAACTCAAAAATACCTTTTTGAACAGATTTAGTTCTAAATGCAGTAACACCAGTTTGTTCTTTGATTTTGTAGAAAGTATGCAGGGGCCTTTAGGGTTGTGGTTTTGGTAGGGATTAAAGTTTATTTATAACTAAAATTGCAACTCAATTTTGCCACCTTTCTTTGGACATTTCACCCAGAGCGTGCACGTACGTTCACGTATGTTCACAACACTTCTGTCTTCGGCCACTAGAAGGCAGAGGTTTGAATTTCGGTGAGCACACAAAGATTTCAGCAGCAGAACTTTTTACCTACTGTCGTCAGATTTACATTACGATCAGTTTGGTTAATTTATTAAACCAAATGCATTAACTGATATTAAAATATAGAACCTAATTGTAATGTGTTACCAAAAATATCACAAAAAGTTTGGCATTTATCTGCATGTATGTGTAAAAATAAGCACACAAAACACAGAAATGAATACACACACCCACATATATAAATGCATGCATGCAGGATACACAGGTAATGCTGAGTCTTGGTAGGACATCTCTGGCAGGAAATGCCACTTTAGGCTATTTATGTGCAGAAGTCTGTGTGTGAGTGTTTGTGAGTGTGTGGGAGAAAGGCAGTTTGCACAGTAAAAATAGATAAATAAATTAATAAATAAAAACAGGACTTATATAATATGCTAGGTGAGAATGCACTCAAATAACTAGAAGGAATGGTACACCAAATACCCCCCTTTCTCTTGTTTTTACAGCCACTCAACCATGAGTCAGTATGGGACAAACTATTCTGTGACAGCCCTAGTCACTCCACTCTCTCCATTGGTGCACTCCTTGATAAATGCTCCTGTTTACTTGCCAAGGGGAGAAAGGAGCCACACAGCACTGGCACAACTGGATCGCTGAGAGCACAATATTACATAACCGTAGCCAAAATTCTCAGCCCACAATAAGGATGATCTTCAGGGAAAGAGTCTAGAGAGTCCCTCTTCAAGAAAATAAACACATTAAAAGACAAAAAGATTAATGCTCTTTTAAAACATCAACATCTCCATCTCAGTTTATTTTGCCTCAGAATAGTCAATATATCACAAAATAATCTGGGTAAATTTAATTTAAGTAATTTTTTTAACGTAATCCTGCTAGGTCTAGCATGTGTAAATCAACATAGTGGCTCCATATACCTTCATTATTCTAGACCTGAGATCCTCAACTACCGGGTCACGACCCCACGTGATGTCACCACTGTTGAAAAAGGGGTCATAGGAAATTTTTTTGAACTATGAAACATATTAAATGCACACATTTATCTTATGATTAGAACTAGTGGGGAGTTTAGGCCCCTAGAATTAAAGGCAGTAATTCTGAACAACAGAGTCACAAGTCTGTGCTCATAGGTTGTGGTAAGCTGAAAAAAACAAACAAACAAAAAATGTTATGCAAAAAAATAAATAAATGCAGGCAACCATTTAATTGAGGATTCTTTGGACAGCACAGCTTTTGTTTTTGACATAAAAGGCAATGAAACTAGGGCTGGGCAAGATGTCTTAAAAAATTATATCTCTACATTTTTCAGCCTATTGACAATATTCAATATATATCTCGATAATTATGTATTAGTCCAGAAATGGCTCAAAAGTGTTTTTTTGTTTTGTTTTGTTTTTTTTTATCAGAGGAACCATCATTTCATCCAAAAAGCCATTGTAGCCAAATAGATTCAATATTTTAACCCTCTGGGGTCAACAGCGAGTCCTGCTGGATTTTTTTTCATCATTACAGCGGAAACAACATAACATTCTCCATCATTTTGGGTAAGTGTAAGACATCATTTGAGACTAATAAAGGGTCTAGTTTTATTTGTGTACACTCACAATAACAACAAAACCTTGTGCTTTTGTAAAATAAAGAAAATAAAAAGGTGAGCTTTCAGCAGTCTCTGGGTTTGCGAGCATATTTCTGAAACACTTAAAAATAATTAACTGAAACTTTGCGAATACTTATCACACAAACATGAAACATATGTCTAAAAGCTGAAAATGTCTACTTTTAAATAAAACAGTTACAATTTAAAACAAAAATTATCCTGCAATGTAATCTGTATGAAACAAAGTGATGTACAATTTCTCCTGGCGCAGCTAATTATCCCTAATGTGATCACACCCACCAGCAGAGGACGCTATTCATATGGTAATATGCTGAGGCGATCAATGCAAATGGTAAACGCCCACGACTATGCCTTAAAAACAAAGTTCATTCACTTTTCTGCACATTTGGAAGATCACATCATACACAAGTGAGAAAAATCCTGGATAGTGATGAAGAGTAAAAATTTTCCTCAGAAGAAGAGCGGGACACCGATGAACGTTTGTATTTTGAAGAGAGACTTGATCCAGCCGAGGATACAATTTTGGATGAGTAAGTAATTTTGTTTTAATTAGTTGACATGCTATTTTATATAAACATGTACATATTTTACTAGTGGGACTTGCCAGCCAGGATTCAGAGTATTGAAATTTGAAATATGACTCTTAATAAGAAAGTTTTAGTTACATTTAAATGCTGTTTCAGCTTAAGCAATATTTAAATTGTATGCTGTATGATATAAATATGATATGTAATATGATATAAAAATAATATGAATGTTTAGATTATATTTTAACTAGTGTTTATGCTGCCTCATTATCATCAACAAAGCTTGCGCTTGCAAATATGTGTTCAGGTTAAATGAGTAAAATGCCCTTTAAATATGCCCATATTAGAAAATTAGCATATTATAATGATTTCTGAAGTATCACGTGACACTGAAACTGCAGTAATGATGCTGAAAATCCAGCTTTGATCACAAATTGCATTTTACAATATATTCAAATAGAAAACTGTTCTTTTAAATTGTAAAAAGAGTTCACAATATCACTGTTTTTACTGTATTTTGGATCAAATAAATGCAATCTTGGTGAGCAGAAGAGACTTCTTTTAAACGGTAGTGTAGGTTTAAAATTTTCTGAAGTCTTTATGTAAAGAAAATGTGTAGTCATATTACTTCTTTTAAATTAAAACTTTTTTGATAGGCCCAGGGGTGGGGTCTTTTGTCTCCTCAGGTGTGAATTACAATCAATATTCATGATAGGTCACACCTCCTCGCACATGACCTTTCTAACACTAAAAGTGTCTTACAAATGTTCAATTCCTATATTGTTTTTTATGAATGAGTGATAAGGATGGTTTTCACATAATTGTGAAGCAAAAACTCTAGGCTACAAGATCCAGTTCTTAAAAGTCTTGTGGACAAATGTTTAGTATGTGCTGTATGGCCTTATCTCAATGACTTAAACATTTAATTTTTTTCAAAAACCATGCATAAACGTTTTTTTTTTCTCAAAAATACAAACATGTTCACACATGTTGCTCACATATTATTGTAGCCCAGTTTGTGCTGAATACAGTCCTATCAGACTTTAGCCATTAATGTGTTTTTAAGCAACTGAAAAAACACAAATGTCAAGGCATATCAAAACTTCTCCAAGGCCCAAAACACCCTCAGACACCAGAGGGTTAAAGACATTACATTTAAATACAATCATTTGTTTTTCATTAAATAAACACAAGTGAGAATGAAATTCAATAATTTTCATTGATATGCACTTTATATTTATATTTCATATACAATGATACGTAGTAGCTTAAAAAAACCTTAATATGTTTTTACTACTACATTTTTGGTAATGAACAAGTTGTGCAAAGCAACTTCTCTAACTTATTTTTGAAACCCCAGTTGAACATTGCATAATACTAAATTATTACTGTGGGACACATCAGGTTTATTATTATAATCAGGGCTGGAAATGGGAGGGATGTGGGGGGACTGCATCCGGCGAGTAAATTTCAAGGGGGGACGGTGTTCTGGTTCAATCTAATGACATTTTTATTCAATCAATAGGATTTTTTTTTTCTTTTATCCACTGAATAGCCTATGAATGCTATGCGAGTTACACACAGAAATGTTGTGGGATCTATTGCGTCTGTGGTTGCATAACTTGCATTGAGTTGACTTTCGTGAATGGATAGAAATGACGTAATACATGTGAAAAAATGTGACTCTGCATCCTCACATCACCTCAGGCTCAGACTGAGAATTTACTTCAGCTTGAGTAAGCCTAGGGATGCACAGAATGATAATCTTAACATCTGATAACAGAAACTATTCAGAAAGGATTACATTACATCGATAAAGATCATACATTAAATAATCCAGGTGTCTTGCGGAACAGTTTGAGTTTACAGTTGATGAGACATGTATTGAGTGAAAACATAACCTCATTCCACATATGCGCTCAACAGGTTCATAATTAGCATGGGGATCCACAAGCACGTGACAGATTTACAAATGTGTACATACATCAACAAATGCACACAACAAATCCTCACACCCTCAATTGACAAATCCACAAACCAGAAGAATGTACAAACAAACATTACTCACGAGTCACAATACAATACACAAATAAAGATGTGTATTTTGGTGCACAAATAAATGCTGTTTGTACACACACAAGTGCTTCGTCATATGCTGGGGGCATGGTTTAGCATGGCTGACACCAGTTATCCAGCACTCATTCATTATGTGGGAAAAGGAGAAATATTAAGTAGATTTGGCCATTTTTTTATTATTATTTTTAAAGAAAAATGTGTTTAGAATTTTTCATTTCAGTACATCACTACTGAGGCTATTTTAAAAGTCCTTACTCATTTTACTATTGTAGCTTACTAAGCTTTATATCCAGAGTAATGTTAGCCTAAATGTGTATTGTGAATATGAACTATGTATCTCAATATATAGATATGTAATTTAGCTTTTTATCATTAATGCAGATTATCAAGCCACTATGGACTTTTACTGTACCATTTTATTTTTTATTACTCTGACCGGTCAAGTGTTTGTTCTAATACTCTCCATAGTCATGAATAAAATTCATGGCAACATAATTTTCATTTTCTGTAGTTTGTAATCTCTAGTGTTCCTTGCAATGCACAGATGAATATATTTCATATGATTTATGCTACTGTCAACATTTAGAAAAGAAACTCAAGTCCCCTCTTTCTTTAGTCAGAGTCAACTGCATCCTCCCTCTTCTCTACAACTTTACATGTGTATAACAATGCACTAAACTGAGGTCTAAAATATTCTGCAGTTTTCTTTAACGTTTCTTTAACCTTTAACAAATGTATTTAAAAAGTTTGTGTGACTGCACCCCATGTGTAGGTTCCTGCACATTGTACCTTTAATTTGGACAGAATTGCACAGGTAATTCTCTCCAAGCATAAATGAGAACGCAGAGCCCAAGATGAAACTCCTTGATATTTTGACGCACATTCATCGGACACTTGGTAGAAGCCAAATTAGGCAGATGCAAACATAGACAAGTTGAGTTACATGCCCTCATTCTTGAAAACCATGAACAAAACTATACAAGGAAAAAGAAAATACACCTCAGACTATATTAAATATAGGTTCACAGGTAAATCCCACTGTTTTCAATCTGCTGGTGTTTATGTATTTATAAGCTAATAATTATGAGTATTGTTAGGCCCATGCAGTTCATGATAATACTACAGAATTTCAATGTTTGATTTTAAGAAGATTTAAAAAAAATAAATGTTGGTACTGGGTCGGGTGGCTACTTTGTGTCCAATGTAAATTCTGGGTCCTAGCAAAACCAGTTGGGAAAACGTGTCAAAGTCTTGCTATTGTGAAATTATTGTGTCTACTCTGAAGGCCAAAGTATTCTTTGGTTTTCCATGCACTGTATAATCTAATTAGTTTACCTTACTTAGATTGTTCAAGGCAATCGGTTTGCATGCAAGTAAACACTCATTTGGCTCAAGTTAATTAACTTAATTATTTAAGTACAGTTAACTAGTTTCAAGTAAACTTAACTCATCAGTGTTTAAAGTATAATGTTTTCATTTAGGCATTTAAATTGAGTAATAACACGTCTTACACACAATAAGATAATTTATGTCTGGACTCTAGATTAGCCATATGGCACAATAGATTCTCCTCAGTACTTCTTAGTGCACATAAATTTGCATTTTTGTAAAGTACAACTGAGTAGAGAAGAATGACCTAAATTTAACAAGCTCCAAGTTCACCAAAGGTAACACTAATTGCCCTCCAGCTACAAAAAAATAACAAGTCATAAGAATTGTTGAAAATAAGCTTAAGTTGAGTGAAAAACATAAACAACTTGAGAGAACTATTAGTGGTTACAGTGTGTGCCGCTTTATCTCACACACAGTACGCAACATACATTTTGTCATCAGCACAGTATGCTTGTGTCAAACACATCTGTGCGGGCTCGTGGTCAAAAGAGCATTCTTTGAAAGACTAGAGTGCTTGACTATGCACAATACATGACGCAAACGTGTACTGAGTGCAGAGAGAACAAGAGAAGGGATTGATGAAGGAGAGAACAGGGAAGAACAACAGCGGGGGATAACAGAGAACGTGATTTCATTATCTGCATAGAGTCACAGCTGCAACACACACATACACACACACACAGACACATAGATGGAAAGAGAGATTGACTCTTTGATACTGCAATAAAACAAGTCTTATCCTATCTGATAATAAATATTTATATAATTGTTAAATCACCCACAAATGTTCTATAAACAATGACGCTAAAGGACAAGTATACGTTTGGGTGTTAAGAGAAAGACTGATAGTAAAGCAAGAAACAATCGTAAAAATTGCATGACTGGAGAAATAGACTTCAGCCTGCAAAGCAAATCCTGTCAAATTGTCCTTCCTTGTGTAATATGTGAGTTTCTGGAGGTGGTTGGTAGCTTCATCCTAAGACCATGCATAACATTCCTGCTGTGAGCGCAGAATTAAGAAACAGTAACAGCAAATTAAAATAAAGCATAATCATGCAAATACATGAACTGAAACCAGTGCTGGGTAATTAGGCACTGTACTAGGAGTTGGAAAAATAACAAGTCAATCCTTGTCTTTAATATAAAATGTTTATGTTCTTGTTATTAGTGGTACTTACTAAGACAGATTTTTTTCAAAACCAGTTTGTTTACGTTGGGAAAGTCTAAAAACGCCTGAATGCACCACACGCTGTTTTCTAAAGGAACTTACAGATGGTGACTGAGTGACACCAGCAGAGGGGATCCTCATTTTCACCTCACAATAATGGTGAATAATTGATCCTCCCTCAATATCTTTAAATACACAAGCCATACTCATAAACAATAGCGAAAACAGAGAAAACTATTTAAAATAACATGAACTAATGTTTATTGTCGAGCTACTTCTTATTTGTAACTCTACTACACACTATACATCTAAAAAGTATAGTCTATTATAAAACCTAACATCTTACTCTTGTCTTACAACACATTAAAATATCAAAATGACATATTATATAAATATATTGAATTATTCTGTGTATTTTTGTTAGGGATTCAAATAGGTGTTCTTGGGGAGTTGTGCGTGTGTGTGATATAATTATTTCCTTCAAACGGGGTAGATGGGGTAGACGGGGGAGGTGTTGGAGGAGTGGGTATAATGGACACCCCAAGCGCTCTGCCTCAACTCAAACACTGCCTCTAACCTTAAGTCTCAAACTTCAGCACATAACTCGTCCCACACTGCTGTACTACAGAAATAAGTGTCATGCAGTTTATCGAGGAGAGGTGTGCCAATTACTTTTCTCAGCAAATGTATTCGTTTTTTTGTATAACTCCCTTTACTTTGGGATCTATATCGCCTGAAGCTGTTTGGAAAGTTTATAGATCATCTGGACTGTGAGCTGTGTAATTCTTCCTCTCCTCAGTCAGTGAACTGCAGTGCTGCTCGCTTCATCATTACAGTTTAATGTGATCTCATGTTGTGTTAAATGAGATCAAATGACTATTCGACAACGAAAACATTTGTCAACAATTTTTTATTGTCGATGTTGTCGATAATGTCAACTAATCGTTTCAGCTCTACTTAAGAGTCTCTTAAGAGTTTTTTTTTTTTTACCACACTAGCCTTTAATTATGGTATAATATCTCCACCCCTACATGGTGTCACAATTCCCCGTTGTTTGCTCAGTGTTTCTCCCCTGTCACCTGTCCCGAACTACACTTCCCATATCCCCTGCCCTCATCACTGCCAGTGTCATTGTTCTCACCTGTGTTTAATTTAATCATTATCCTTCTGTGTATTTAAGCCCTGTTGTTTGTTCATTCATTGTCGGTCGTTTTATGTTATGGTTGTCTTTCACTGTGTTCCTGCCGTGCCCTCCGTGGATGTTTCTAGTGTTTCTAGTTTTGTTATCCCCTCGTGGATGTTTTGTTTGTTCCCTGATTTATTCTGTGTTTTCTTATTTATTTAATAAAGTGCTGCATTTAGATCCTCACTCCTCATCTGCCCTCGTCTGAATCCTAACACATGGCATGTAATGACAAATCCAACTATGAATGATAGCTTTATGTGTCAGTTAGATTGCTCTTCCTGTCTGTGGAAGGTTCTTGGCCAATTTAAGCTGCATTAGCCCAGACATTAGCCGCAGTCAATGGTCCAGCTATGCAAGACTCACTATGGGGAAAGCGCCTGCTAAATAAATAAATGGCAATATAAAATCGAAATATTTAGGATAACAACTTAATGCATCAAAAGAAAGTCTTCTTTGTTCACCCTTGTTAGGTCAGAATCTCTAACAATGAGATAAATGAATATCTGGCTGAATTCCATTTCAAGCACACAAGAGTTTCATAAATAAAGATCACAGTGGTAATTAACACCCCTGGCTTCCTGTAATTACACTCAAGTCACACTAATTAAACACTGTCATACTGTGTGTTTCGGACACCCTGACAGGCTGTCTGACAAACAGGTGAGGCAAACACACAGACATATATTTTTATTTTGTAATCTATAGCATGTTAGATCAACCCTAATGCAGTTTTTTCTTCCTTTCCTTAATCTTTCGATTTACTGAATATATAGAATCAAGCTGGATTACATTATGCAGTTTGAATGTGACTGTGAAAAATAGTTCATGTGCAAGTGATAAAATTGGTGGTAATTTCTCACATTAGTGTTCAAGAGGAATTATATTAAATAATGTCAGCTTTACTGTAGAGCAGTGGTTGGGAAAACTTTTCATTAAGGAGCCAATTTAAAAAAAAAAAAACTATTTTCAAAAACAAAGTTATAAATAAAATGTTTATATTGCCCATAAACTACTCAAAAACAAACAAATATGCAAAAATGAATAGGCCACATGTTGCAATATGTTTTTGAGTACACGTGTTTGTGCGGGTCTCCATAAAATTACTTCATTTTACAATTGTTCATGAAAAATGTAAATTCCCTTTTGGGCTGTGTGATATGTAAAAAATATTTTAATAATAATCGTATTTAAAATATCATGATATCCGAATATATGGTCAACCCCCCTGCCAAGGGTCAGTGAATATTTTTGCTTTATTGATTTTGTTTTAAAAATGAAATTAATTTATTGAAATGTGAAAAACTTTAAAAAAAAGACATTTCAAAATTCAAATTGCACTTTAAACAAAATGAAAAAAGCAATTAAAATAACAAAGTGATTAAAGAATCTTATATATAACCACCTCCCCAAATACAAACATTTACCATCTCCAACAGCCCCACTTGCCATCACGTAAGTATCTGTCAAGGATACCAGGTGAAAAATTACTAATAGCATACAAATTAAGAACTAAGACAATTATAAATGTAAAGATAATTATAATAATCATCATAATAAATATGTATAATAAATTCCCTTGTGGTCCCAAAAAATGCTGTTTGTATTGCGTTTGTTAATACAGTTAATGCTGCCTAAGCAAAATAAAAGAGAATAACATTTTTGGTTCAAGGTGAATGTGTCTTGTATTACTTCGAGTCTTACAGGTCACCCACCTGTTGCGGGTAGATGTGCCAAATTACTCGTGCATGAAATACATTTGGACGAGGAGCATTTTGCGGGTGGCGAGTGCTATATCACACCCTGGGTGCACATAAAAAATTAACGAATGTTCATGAAATCGCTCATAACAACTAAGATCAAAGGTTATTGGGAAACGAGGCCCAGAACTCTATGAATGTGCATGTCTAGGAGAAGCACTTTCATTGCACTCGTGAATAGCACAAATATCAAATCAGATGTGCACCGGCGGCTTTTCTTCTGTCTCTTCTTAAAAATATAATCATGTTTCATCAAACTCACGTCTTTGTGTCTAATTTCTTGTAATAGATCACTCCAAGGCGTCTTACAGATCGCCTTCCACAGTGTTTGGTACATCAGCAAAATCATGAAAAAGCGGGTGTTCATTTCAAACCTTGTTCACCAGGAGTAGGCTGTGCGACAAATTAGGAAGAAAGGAAATCAAAACAGTGTCATTGACTTCAAGCTTTGCAATCGCACCAAATCGATACCACCACTGTAAAGGAGTCATCGCCATAGCATACAATACATAAAGAAGATGTAAAAGCCTGCACTCCGCCGTAGAGATTAAACCAGGACTTACTATAAAGGGATATTTTATACTTTGGTAGCATTTTATTTGAATTAATTGAAAAAAAATTTACCACTGAATTCCATTTATAATGCTTTAAAAACAGTCATTGTTAGTGTTACATAACCATTCTCCAACTTCTCTATGAACTTTAGAATTAAACTGTTTGTTTTTTTGCTACTGTAACTTCAATATTTCTATATGTAAATGATCTCTGTTATTATTTGGCTTACATCTTTCATCAAGGTGAATCAGGTTTGTTGATGAATACTGAATAGATGTTGGACTGAAAATCCTTTATATACATTATTTTTATTACTTATATACATATATATTTTTTTAAAGTTAAAATTATGTGAAACCAGAATGCTTTGTGATAACACACATTATAAGTAACTTGCACCAAAGGTTTAAGCCGCACTCAGAGATGTTCATGATGTTCTCAAGCATTCACATAACAGTGCAGCAACAGAAAGAGAGAAAAAACAAATATGCCTTTCATGAGAACAAGGACATTTTTTGAGAAGCACATAAAGAACACAGAGGGAGACGTAAGGCACATTGTTAGCCTCAGACACCATTCAATTTTATTGTATGGAAAAAAGATCAGCGTCAAAATTGTTCACATTTTCTCCTCTTATGTTCCACAGAATAAAAATAGCCACATGAGTTCAGAACAAAATGAGTGTGAGGGATTTGGGTGAGTGACTAACCCATTAACTCTTTTGTAATGCTCAAAGCTGTTCCAAAGGGTATAAGCAGCAGAGTTCGGCAGGAGTGCAGAGAGCTTCAGACTGCTGGCATGCTGGAAGAGACAACTGAGGTGTCTGAGGCATCAGCAGCACTTTGAAAGAACACCATGGGTCAATAATTAACACATGCTGCATAACCTGTTTGACCTTCTGCCGTATAATAAACAGACAGATATAGAGCAAAAGAAAGAGATGAACAGATATTTTCTGTCGGAATATATGAAGATGAGAGAGCTAAATGGAGGAGAGGTAGGAGGAAAGAGAGGAAGAGAGAGAGATAGTGAAAGACCTTCTCTCAGCATGTTCGACTCATGAACACACACACTGATTCTCCATCTGTTGGCCATAGAGAGGGCGGCACAAGTGAAAAGAGAGAGGGAGAGAGAGAGAGAGAGAGAGAGAGAGAGAGTAGGACACCTGAAAAGACAAGAGGAGAGATAGTTTGAAAAAGCAGAGGGGGATAAAAAAAACAAAAGAGAGTGCAGAAAAAAGGAAAGAAGATATTAATAAAGGATGACCTCTGACCTGAAGCAGTTGGAAGAGGGTGCTCGAATTGTGAGAGAAGTGGACGAGACAAGATTCAGAAAGCAGAATGATGTCAGGAATAACACGCTTCATGCTTTTTGCAAAGACGAGAAAGACGAAAGACTCTTTAATGGCAGAAAAGTGCTCTTAAAAATAACTCAATACACCGGAGTTGAGGGTAAATTAATATTAATCATTAATATTGCTCCAGAGAAGCATGAGATGGTTTCCATCCACCCTTAGATTACTTTCTATAGAAAATTTGGAAAAAGCTATCTGTTAGCATTCCTATTCATCTTAATAGAATTTGCTTGGCTGCTTGCAGCCCCAGAAGTATTCAACTTGCATGCTACAACTGCAAGATAACACTGAAAATCTTGGAAAAATGGAAAATGTGGCTTCCAGAAGTTCATGTACCCTGAAATTAAACCCATTCCGCCATATTACTGACAAGCTCCATCCCCATCAGAAAGTTTGTGTGTTCAATTTAAGCGCATACACATTTCACTTTAGCGCTACTAATAGAATGTTGCGCTGGAAACCTCCGAGACATGTGAACACCACATAAACACTGGTGATCGCAATTCACATGGTTGCATTTTCAATGCATATTTTAGCAAATTAAGTACTATAGGACATCAGGGTATTCCATGCCACAGAAAATGTGCATAATGTGAATTTTGAAATTCAGTGACAACTACCTGACATCTACACACTACATATCAAAGAAGGGCATTATTTTTAATTTTGAGAATGATTATGTTGTCATTTTCAGAGGTACCTTGATTGTCAACTGAGAAGACTTATAGCAACCAAACTGATAAACGATGCTGCAGTGCTAAAGTTTGATCTATAGGTTTACGATAATCAAAAGAAAGTTTAAACCACCGTGTTTTGAACATATGTCTCTGTATACATTTCTAAACACCTGCATCTCAGCTAAATGAGAGCTGAAGATTTCCCCATGAGTTGTAAGTCCAAAATAAAGTGGCGTTCCATTGTATTAAGTTTAAAATTCAGAGTTAATGGGAGAAAGCATGAATCATCACATAAACAATCTCCAATTAAATGGAACGTGACTTTCTGTCCAGGGCAGAGACGGCACCCTACACTGTGGAGAAGAGTGCTTGAACATGCAAAATCTTTCTTTCAAACATCTAGATGGAGCACAGCTGAATGTAACAGAACGCATGGTCTTCAAAACTATTTTCAACTTAATACTGCATTTTAAAAACGCGATAATTATGGTGTTACGGAAAACGTGGTTTGCAGATACAAGGTTCAGAAACAGTGGTGCGGACTTACTAAGCGTATTATGGTAACCCGATGGAAGAACAGAAACGTGAATTCTGAGCATTGAGCATTTGCAAAATGACCAAATGACCAAAATGCTCATCCCTGTTATATACTGGGAAAATAGTAAGAGTAGTATGGAAGTATGTGCTTCCAAAAAGCTTTTTGACCGCATAATGAAAGTACCAGCATGGTCTTACTGCTGACACTAACAAATCAAGCAATTGACCCTTACTTAGTGGCATTGTTCAAGAGATTTGTTAATAATCTGCCACAATCTAGATGAAAAAAGCACATTACACATTAATCTGTCTTTATTTTCTTGTAACCAATATTGTGTACTACTCCAAAAGGAGGTAGTGTTCTTCAAATATCATGACTCACTGTCCAAGGAAAATGTAGTCAGCAAAGTCATTATTACAGGCAAAAAACTTTGGGGTGCTAAACGTCGGTGTAAATGCATAATTAAAGTCATAGTTAAGGAGATAATTAGAGAAGCTCAAATAAATCCACACAAAAATGGAAATGTATTATTTGCTGCCTCTGCTGTGATCTCTATAGTACTCTATAGTACTATAGCATTATGTTATACACCCACATAAATAACTAATATGTGTTCCTTACTAATGACTAACTGCCTCAATGGAGAGAGGCAAGAAGAGGAGGAGGATGCAGAGAGAGAAAGAGAGAGAGAAAGACAGACAGTCAGTCAGTCAGTCAATGAATATTGTTTTCATGTATTACCAACCAAATGAATTCTCCAAAAACAGACATACTAGCAAATTTGTTTAAAAAAGTAGGAATAAATTTGTCTTGCAGTGCAAGACTGTTGATTTTTAGCTAACATACAAAAAAGGTAAAGAATTATAGTAGAGTGTGCAAATAACGATTGAAGAGGAATTGAAAATGTACAGTCTATTAAGATTTTGCATAATTTTTTGTGTTGTTGGATTTGAGAATAAATTGTTCTTTTAAAATTATTTGTTTCAGTGATTCAGTCAAACTGATTTGCAAGCATCTGATTTGTCCAATAGTGCGGGAAACATGTTGGAGCCATAAACAACCCAGAATCTAATCCAATCTAATCTAAAGTATAGTTGAAATGCATCAGTATTTAACCATTAAAGGTGTTTTACAAAAGAAAGGAAACTGTTATGCTGGGATGCCCTTGAGTGATGGTTTAAATGAATCCGTTTTTTAATGAATCTTAATTTATTCTTTGAAATTGTATACTGAAAATAACTGTTAAAATGACCCCGTTTTCTAAAACAAATCAGACGTCCTGAATACAAATTCTTTCTTTGTAAAGATCAGTAATCTTTCATCTTTAAGTGTTGTAGTGTGAGCCACTGAATTCTGGTAATTCATCTTGTGACTTCTGACCCCTATGTCAAATAACATAAACTGAGAAAAATGTGAAAGACACTTAAAATCCTTTTCAATTTTCAAGGGCATTTGCAGCCCATTAGAAATGCTTCCAATTAGGCTAGAGAGGGCAGTGGATGAGACTTATTGGGCCAATTCTGAGTCTTGAACAACACAGCGAACACTTCTCAGCATGGCCGTAACTACCATTGAGGACACCGAGTTCATGTCCACTGTATTTTTTTCTTGAAGTGTCGTTTCATTGTGAAGTGAAAGACAATTATCCTTGCATCAACGTACCATCAAGCGACACCTACTTGCAGATACCGCTGTCATGTCAAAACGAAAGTAATTGTCTGTAGCGGAGTGTTTCCTAAACCAGTTAAAGAACTGTGTCTCGCACAGCTCACATAAACTTCAATACCCACAAATCCATTGTTCAAAATAAACTTGACGCCATGTTAATTTCTGCCTGTGATTTTCATTCAAATGACCGAAAATGAAAAGGCTGCAACAAACAAAATTATCGTTTGGAAAGCCAGCAGAAGATGAGCAGACAAAGAGAATGAGGGAAGGTGAGAAAGTTAATGGTTATGCAGTAAATAGCCTACAATATGTGATGCAATAGGGCTACCAATGAGATTCAAACCTATATCCTACTGAAATGCTGAAATCCAGTGTTGCAGCTAGCTAATCTGCACTGACAATTAAGCTAAATATTATATGGATAATTAATGTGTTGTGAAGTGATTTTAATAAGCATGGCCCAAGCATAACCTGTTGTTGAATGATATGATGGTCAGTTATTGCCAGTATTATAATAATAATAATAATAAAACAAGTCTAAATAACTGACCAATAAGTTATTGGTCAGTTATTTAGACTTGTTTTATTATTATAATTATTATGTTAAATTCAACAGAGGAGACAGGAGAGAGAAGTCAGGCAGTTGAGGAGGAGAAAGAGTTAGAAGTAGAAAAGAGGGAAATAATAGGTGAAGTGCCCTCCCAAGACAGTCAAGATGTGACACTCACTGTGTCAGAAGGTTCAAGCTTTGCAGCCAATGACCCTGCAATACATAAATGCAGAAGCCACTAACTGCTCTTGTGAAAGAGCATTACGTCGTCTCAAAACCTGGCTTCAATCTACTTCGGGTGACGAGAGGCTGTCTGGTCTTGCTCTCATGAATGTCCAAAGAAACATGGAAGTTTATCCCAAAAGAGTCATGCAAAGTTGGGATGCTTCTGCCCACAGAAGAATAGTTACTTGTTTTGATAAAAGGTGAGACTGAATTACTGAAAGCTAAAGGTATTCTTTATTATTTTATGTATTGTATGTATGCATTGCAGTACAGGTGTTGTATCAACTAACAGTTGAGTCAACTGAACTGATAATGGAAATATTTTTCTATCAATTACAGTTAGTGGTGAGAACCCAAGTCCATTTCAGAGGATGCATACACTACAAATGGATCTCCACCATTTCAGAGGATGCATACACTACAAATGGATCTCCACCATTTCAGAGGTTGCACAAGAAGCCACAACTAACTATAGGTTATAGTTCAACAGTTCACACCCAGATACAGGAAAACACACACACACACACACACAAACACACACCCCCGCGCGCGAGCACGCAATGCACAGTTTGCACATGTTGTTATTGAAAATAAATATGTTGTCAGCCAAACTTATTTCTCAAGTGTATTTTTGACCTTGGTATTTGAAAAATCCTGGTTAAGGCCTTGCTTCTCATTAACAACAAACTGTGTTTCCTCTAATCAGCCTTGTTTATTTCAGATTCATTTTGGGGTTTTTTCAGAACATGATGATTCAACAATGTGAAAGGAGAGTAATGGATTGTCCTAGTCAATAATTTCAGACAAGCAATGGTAAATGAGGGAGAAGATGAACACATCTGAGCACTCTTGAGACACTTGAATGCAGAATACAGGAGTTGTTCTGCAGCTGCTGGCAATAAGGCAAGCAAACATAATAATATGAGCTGGGTAGCAGGCTGAGCTCAGTGAGGCAGAGAGGAAGATACACACTGAGTCTGATGCTCTGAAGCTGCTGCTTTTGTTGATGCCTCTATAGCGCAAAAATGCAGAGAAACACCTGCAGAATACTTAACATTTCACCTGCCAACAACAAACCCTATCGTATGCTACTTGTTTAGATATGGAAAAATAAAATTTAGAGCATGAGTAGGAGAAATAATAGAATAAAAACTAGACGAGTCGTGGGTGTTTTATCTGACCTCCAAATGTTTCAAACAATTTGTCCACTCCAAGTTAACAACTTGCAGTGGTTTGTGTCTTTATCAGACATGTTCAATATAAACATAAACATTTCTATGTACATGGAGAGAATCTTCCCTCATCCAAAATTGTGGGCCGTATTTGTACATGTTTCACAATCCCACTTTCCAAATCAGTTTGGTTGTTTTTGTTGGTGTGAAAGCCATTTTCTGAACTCAAGTGCACACCAGTAAATGTGAAGAACAGTTGTTGTCGCAACTGGTATTGAAAGGAATCTATCCACTCGCTGAAGTAAACCACTATTGATGATGTACAATTTGCATCTTTGCATGCTTCTGGTCACACTTATTATTGTATCAGGTATTTCTCATAACTGTTTGTCTCTGTATAGCCTAAATAGCTTTTGGAGAGCAGCTTGCATTCTTCACAACTAATTGCATTGTGTCTGCGGCAGACAAATGCAAGTTTGTGCATGTAGTGTTGGTGTTTAATTCAAAGGGACCAATATTTCAATACAGCCAGATCTAATGAAAATTACGTGACTGTGGTGACATTTTTGCTAAATTAAATTACGTGGTTCCTTACATGTGTCACAGCAATTCCGAGTTGAACTGTCCACTGTGTGGCACTAAAAGCGTGTTAAACTTTTTCCCAAACAAATTAGATTAAAGTTAATGCTATCCCTGTTGTAGTATACTGAAGCAACCACGTTATTTTGTGGTGCTTCTATGACAATTTCGACACTTGCATGCTCTTCAGGACTTAAACCCGGTTCATTTGAATTGCAAGTGCAACACTCTATAAGTTGAAATACAGCGCAATTTGATTGCACACAAACAAGATTGTAAATGTAATTTGTTATAAAATGCATAAGTAAAAATGGAGCACCTAAAGGAAAACATATACTTTGGTCATCTGAACTGGCGATTGCTCCACACACAGTATGCGTGATGCAAATTTTGTCATTAGCACAGTACGCACAAACTGTCCGTGCTCAACACAGATTTTCTCAATGTGTGGACAGTCCTTGCCTGTGGGCATCATCGGCACATGTGCATGCCGTTGACTACTAAAAGAGTATCCCAAAGCAGTCCTAGTGTTCATATTCATATACGTATTCAAGAGTATACTTTGAAAGGCAACATGGTTGACTGGGTATGATCCGATCCGGAACACACAAAAATGAAGTATAGCCTGGGCCTTTACGAGTCATGTGCTATACTAAAAGAGTTTAGATGTCATAAGATAGCATTATTGAGGAACAGGGTGAGTAAGAGTTTATGAGCTTATAATCTGCCATTTTACTTGTGATTTGTGTGAAAGTGAATAGAATTTAATGTTGATGTAGCGCCTCTAGCCACGATACGTAGAACAAGCCACATAAACATGATTTTGCAAAAATGTATGTATAGTAATGTGATTTTATGAGAGCTGGTTGACAAATACAATGTTAAAAAAAGACCTGTGGGGTAGAGGAAAGGGGGTTTAAATCGAACTCTGGTTCAGTCCAAGCAATTGAATCAAGCGTGAATACAGACAAAGATTTCCTCATACAACAAAAAAACCATAGCATTACAAAGAGCCAAAACATCCTGGATCAACTCTCATCATGAAGATAAACTAAAGCATTAATGCACTTACTGTTTCCGTAGAGTCGACGTGTTGCTGGTACCAGAGCTGTCATTTTGATTCTGTCGTCCCCTTTCTTTCTCAACAGTGACTGACCCCCAAGACAGGCCTCTAGTCAACCTTGCGTGCATCCGTCGAGCTGGACCAGGCATCGTGGATGAAGGTATGGTACTGTTGCTGTTCTGATGGACACCTCCTGCATTGTGGTTTGGTAGCGATGATGGCTGGCCAGGCTTAGAGCTCTGGTTGTAGCTGTGATTCTGCATTGAGTTCTCGGTTCCTGGGCTCCTGTCCTGTCGTAGGCTCTGGTTTTCCTGGTTGACACGGTCTAGCTGTGTTTCGAGCTCCTCGATGCGTTTACGTTGCGAATCTAAAAGTTTGGCCTGGCTCTCAATTATGTTATTGAGCTCCAGTAGGTACTCTACAGCCCGACATGGGCTGTCTGTGTTGGACTCCATGATTTGGGCCCAACTCTTCCCCCCCACCACCTGATAGGTACAGTGGGGGGGGGTTGTAAAACAACTGTTGGATGAAGGTTGAAGCCTGATAGAACTGTTTATCTTTTATCTGATATGTTTTAACTTGTGTCTTAGCAACAGAGTGACACCAGAAAATGTTATATGTAGTAGGTCAAGTACGCTTTAATGTCATATAGACATGTTCAATCCTGAATCCTTAAGAGATGAATGGGGCAATAAGTTAGCTCTCAGTTAATGGGTTTAAAGGTCAATATTTAGTATCTTCTCATTTTCTGGGCAGCTCTTCCAAGAAGGAAAAAAAATCCATCCATGTAAAAAAACATGGAGAAAAAAAAAAGTCATGAATGCTTACATTTCAGTCAAAAGAAATGTCACTTGTAGAGACATCCTTTCTACTGGTTCCACAAACCCAGTAATTAAAATCCAGTCACTATATTGAGATTTGCTGGGCTACACACAACTCCCACATGCTGAGGTAGCACAGTGGAAATGAACAGCAGCAGAAAGATACAAATCGAATCCCTGAAATCCACTAGATTCAAGATCTGTATAGCTTGAGGCAGACAACATACTGTGAGACTCAACTCAAAAGGACAGGGTTTTTTTTTTAATAACAAAGAAAATATGAAAGGGCAACTAGTGACACGAAGAAAAAGTGAAAATCCATAAAGCCTGTCACCACATTGCTTAACATAACCACAACTGTAGTTTCCAGCATCTGAAGAGAGTAAATGGATTATTCAGAGTAGCATGAGAGAGGAATCTGCTATGATCATGTTTAAAAGTCTATGAAACACTTACACGCGCCCAAGCGCGCGCTGTTCTTCTTTCATATGTTAGTCAAATATCTGTTTCAAAATAAAATCATGTACATATATGGCGGTCCATTTTTAAACAATCATACTTACACCTCTTTTTCATGTCGTTTTCTTTTCTTCAACCCATTTTGAGTTGTCGTGTGTTGACACTTTAAATCAATCGCGAGCGCTCCGTTGTTTTCTTCGTCAATCTGTGGGTGTTTCTTATTTATTTAAATCTCGACGTCCGTCGAGTTTGATTAACAACGTAAGATTCACAGAAATTGTATGGTCTCTCATACAAATGGAACAATATGCTGTAAAGTTCCCAAAGTCACCGGCTCTTCGTGTGTTCACGCGCTGTGTTGGAGTGAGAGATGCGCGGGTTCTGAGCGTGCTTCTCACCTGACAGCTCCAGTCGCAACTGCCAAGAGACGCGCTAAACAAGCCTTTTCTGCACTCGTCACGTTCTCAACCCACGCAGGAGTACATACTGTAAGAAAAGGACATTTCAACGACGATAAACCTCAGATCGGTAAAGATAGTCATTGCAATGCCCATTTAACATATGCAATAATCATGGAACATGCAATAAACCTGCAAAATTTTTTTACATTTAACCGTGGTTTCTTCATAAACAACACAATATCGTTGTAATACATTAATCTTAGAATATCCTTCAAACAGTGTAAGAAGCTGTCACAATCTTTATTTCTTGTCATTTTGTTTCATTTAATTTTGTAGTAAAAAAAAAAAAAAAACTTCAGTGAATCACTAATTGCTGTAACTATGGTATTTTGGCAGAATCTGTGGTTGCTATGGGTATTTTTAAGAGAAAGGCAGGCTAAATATTATTGCATGCAGGTCTACAAAATAATTAGGCTTACATATTAAAGGATCTTTACGGGTTCAATACAAGTTAAAAACAATTGACAGCATGTGTGGAATGTTGATTATCACAAAAATCCATTTGACTCGTCAGTCATTTTCTTGATAAAGACAGAAAAAAATGGAAGTGAATGGGGCCAATTTTAGGAGCGTTTAAAGGCAGAAATGTGAAGCTTGTAATTTTATAAAAGCACTTATATCAGGAAGACTCGCAGACTTGAGTGAAAGTTAAGATGACATTTATTTGATGAATATAAAACAGAAAACGTAATGTCTCTCTTTTGCGTAAGCCCGTCTGGTGGTCCGAAGATGTTGTACTCGGAACCGTCATATCCTGCCAGAGATAGGAGGCAGGGGCGAGGAGCCTTCCCACGTGCAGGACAGGACTTGACTGGTGGTGGTGGGGTGGTGGAGGTTGCCATGTTAGCACAATGAAACAGCAATGTGATAGATTGTGAGCAGACTTATAAAGCATTGGCTTACATGTGATTGGCTAGGAGTTACCTAGCTAAAGGTTTGATGATGTACAGTCTTCCCGCTAGAATTACGCTGCGCTTACATTTACATTAATTATTCTGTTAAAACTCATACATTATTTGAGCTATAACATTGTTTAAATCATTGTTTTTGCAGGCGTTTCTGGGTTTACAGTGTTACGTCGTTATGGCAACAAAGTTGTAAAATTGGATATAACTTTACACAGAAAGGGCTGTAAGCACTTTTATCACTAAAATAATGTAAAAAAATGCATAGTGTTTATGTCTTGAGGCTTTACTTTTGAAACAGTGAGTATTTTAACATTTTAAAATTGATTGTCCCCCATTCACTTCCATTGTAACTGCCTCACAGGAACCCTGAGGGACGAGTCAAAATTAATCTTTGAGGTAATTAACATTAAG
This sequence comes from Xyrauchen texanus, assembly GCF_025860055.1. Lineage (NCBI taxonomy): Eukaryota > Metazoa > Chordata > Actinopteri > Cypriniformes > Catostomidae > Xyrauchen > Xyrauchen texanus. The sequence continues at coordinate 13,314,238 of NC_068312.1, forward strand.
CCACAAATGCTGTAGCTTGATCTCATCTTGAATTGAACCCCAAATATTCCTTTGAGGCCATGTTGTTCAAGTACTTTAAATTATGTAGGCTAGTACTTCAAATGTAATAATAATGTAACATGAACACTGATGTAAAGTGTGATCAGGTGATTGTGTGTTATTTGAGCTGTCAATAATCTCCAAGTTGCATTTGCTTAACAGCATTGTCATTGAGCTGGCCATAATTTACATGACAATATTCATGTTACAGTTCAATTTTTACGAGTAATTATTTGATGGTCTTGAGAAGAACTGTAAAATGTATGTTGTTGTGTTTCATGCTGAAAACTGCAACTTTATTGATGTAGATTTTTCCTAAATCAACATTACAATTATTTCAATATCTAAAATCTAAAAATTCTTTTTTTAATCTCAAATACTATCAGTTTTCAAGTGATGTAATTGCCATATTCTTATACAGCCTTGACATTAAATACTTGTTGATGTGCTATGCTGTCATCTACTGCTCAGGGCTGAAATTACAGCTGGAGCACTGCACACACACGCACACACCCACACACACACGCACGCGCACGCATGCAAGCAAGAATAAATACTCAAGACCACAATTCGTTTCAGATAGATACATGTATGTTTATTATAACTCTTATATAATTTGTTATCTGGATTTGGGTTACAATAGATTATAACAATATAATCATAATAGAAACATAATATTATATGCATATATTTAATTATAATAATATATTTATGTCTATTTACAATTAGTACATATGGCCAAAGACATTAGTATGGATATAAAGACAAACCCCAAAACTGACACTTCAGATTGAACAGGTAATAAATCTAGAGGTGTAGGACTCATTTAAGTGAAAGCTTATGTGGCATTGGCTCATCCTCTGAACATTATGATATGTTTAAAGATGCTCTGATTCTATTCAGTGTGTGGACCACCTACACAAGAATGACATGAGTGAACTGATCCCAGACCTGCTGGGCATGTGCCAGGTATACTGTCCCAATTATTTGCTGTGGTTTTAAATGGCAACATCGTATGCATAGTTTAAATGTGCACATGTGTTCTGGTGGAGAGTTTACATGTAATGAAATAGTTTGGGTGATTTTATGGTTTGATGACATGATAGGAAAGGAAACAAAAATAGCATTTTAATAATCAACAAAATTAAAATTAGTAGAAAATAATTGATACATAGTAGGCACAGTTATTAGGTTAAATGCTAAATTTTCATCAGTATATTAAGCTACAGTTAACAAGGGCACAATACAGTCAAATTCTCTCTTTCTCACTTTTACTAGCAGCTTTTCACCCATAAAAACAAAGAGATTGACCATAGGTGCATTAAACTAAAGAGGCTTTGCAGGCTTGGCACAATGCCACTCAATATTGCAACTCAAACTTATATTTTCAGTACAAATGTTGCAATTCTTTTTGGTTGACGGGGTCAAAACAGCTAAGAGCAGCATAAGGACTGTTTTATAAAGCATGTACTTGTCTTTTCTAGAAATCAATAAATTACTGTTCATTATTAATTTTACTGGGGCTCATCAGAGTGTTGATTTTAAGTACAAAGAGAAGTCTCATTCAAAGGGATATTTACTCATGTTGTTCGAAACCCCTGGCTTTTTTCCCCATGGACCACAAAAGAAGATGTTTGACAGAATGTTAGCCTCAGTCACCATTCACGTTTATTGCATTTTTGCAAGTCAATGGAATTGTTTCCAATGAAAGTGAATGGTGACTAAGGCTAGCATTCTGACTGACAACACCTTTTGTGTTCCGATGAAGAAAGTCATACAGGTTTTTGAACAACATGAGGGTGAGTAAATTAATGACAGAATTATTTGGTTGACCTATACCTTTACATTTTCCTCTTTAGTTAATCTTTGTATTTTGACCACAGACTCATCCGTGGTTCAATGTCAACAGTATTTAGTATTTTATATATATAGCTGCATGAAAAGTCTTATTGGGCAATATATTATGCAGTGTTATATCTTTTTTTCTCTGTAGCAAAATGTCATACAATCACGTCAAAAGGAAAATTTGCGAAAATCTTACAATGCATTTTTAAACTGCTCTTGATTTGAGGTTTCTAAGGTCACATAGGCCAAGTTCAGCAGACAGGAGGAGTCTTCTATTACCAAGGCAACAATAAAAGCCACTTTGAGGGTGTGGTGTAGGTTTATGTAGGGTTAAGCTTACAGTTTATATAGTTGCTCCCTGAGATGTCAGAGGCCCAGAAAACACACAAAAAGAAAGATAATTTATGTACAAATGCATATACATAAAGCAAAATGACACTAATAAAGGTTGAGGAGGTTTCCCCAGGAGTGTGACAAATAAATGGCCTCTTAACAGTATACATTTACATATACACACCATTCACAACAATTTACAATGCTAAATGAAGGAATCACCCTAAAGAGGGAATTTAGCAGAATTCAGGGTAACAGTTGTTGCACATACCATCCAGAATACATTTGTTATCTTTCAAAACATGAAACATGGGTAAAGCTATACTGTATATCATTATTCAATATTTGCTCTAATGAAATGTAATCTGACAGCATACAGTCTTTCCCTGTTATATATGGAGCTAAGAGCAGGACTCAAGCCACTGTGAAAGAAAAGAGGATATTTGACCCTTCACATTTTAGTATGTTGCATACCATCACAACATACTGCATAAACATTCCTCCAAAAAAATCTAAAAAAAGATTGAATGTGCTCATAGCAGTTCACTTTCTCTATGGAGAATAAGGTACAAGGTAACGGGAGAAAAAGGCATAAGAAAGCAAGCTGGAGTGGGAGCTGCCAAAACTGTTTATTTGTGCTGTATAAATTGTTAACCTTTCCACCTATGATAAGAAAATATGTCATAATAATATACGCAAATAAGAGTAATTAAATGTGTACTTGACAGTTTCACATAAAACATGAAGTCTTTTACAAAATACAATGGTAAAAAATAGATTTGAACATTTTCTGAGAGGTGTTTGTTTATGCAAAATGGTTTCTAAGAGTGGTTCTTAGTGTATTGCTATGCGGTTGTTAGGCCCAAGTCAGAACAGCCCACCACTAAGTCTCTATGACATCCTCCTTCAATGCAAGTCAATGGAATTGTTTCCAGTTTTGTTGTCTGCTTGGCAAATATGGTAAGTCTAATCACTTAGAAAAGTAATTGCACACCTCTCCTTAACAAGCAGCACAATTTGAGGTATCGTTCTTGTCTGAAGCACAATCTAGGCGGGATAGGTTACACTGAAGTTTAATACTTTGGTACAGGGTTATGTTCAAATCCCTGACCATAAGTTTTTGAAATACTAATAGTGATGTTTTCCTTAGCAAATACAGCTAATTAATTTATGTTTCTGTTCCTTTACCTCTTCCTATTGCTCTCTTTACCAATCGTATCCTTTCAACCTTTCTTTTGAGCCTGTGTGAGGTGGGTTTTAGCCAGGGGCCTGGAAGTGGGGGGCCAGGAGTCTTTTGTTCAGATTTTGAGTTACTCATTTCGTTTAAATATACAGAAAGACCAGAGATACTTGCTGCAGAAATACTACCATCAGACATGCTGGCTCCTGACTCAGACTCTGCATAGTCGGACGCCGCTGACGTGAGGAAAGCGAACGGTGACTGACTGAATTCAGAGTCCCCTTGCGGCCCCTTAGAGGAAAGGCCAGATAAGGGCCTGACAGGGCGAAGTGGGCCAGGCTGAATGTTTGTCGGTAAGACAAGGACGCCTGAAAAAGGTAGACGCTTACGGAGACTCATTTCTGCCTCATTTTTTTGTTCTATATATCCCTTTAATTCATCTGGAATCCCTCCTTCAGTTTTTTGGTTTGGCTCCCACTCAAGCGCTTCCTTGTTTGCCTTGCTCTCATTTTCTCTTTCTTCCTCACTGTCATTTTCTGAAGTGAGCGATCTTCTCTTTTCCCTCTCCCATTCTTTTTCTCTCCTTCTCTTCCATTCCTCCTTCTCCTCTTCCTCCCATTGCATTTTAGGCTCTGGAAGTCTCTGATTATTTATTGGTTGTGTATTGTTGCTCTCCTCATTACCCATCTCTCCCTCACTCTTGCTCTTTACCCGTCTCGCCCTCTCTTTGCTCTTGCTTTGTCTCGCCCTGTTCTCACTCTTTTCTTTACCACTTTTCCTTCCTCTCCCTTCTCTTTCAACCCTCGGCTCGTCATCTTCACTATGTCCTCTTAGAGTATTTCTGGGCAAGCTCTGTGACCCTCGACTCCTCCTGTCGTCTTTTGACTTTCGCCCCCTGCCCTGAATGCTGCCTTTGTGACTGTCAGGGCTGTCCCAGTCTCCTCCGTCACTTTCCCACTCCCTCTGGTCTCTCCATCCTCTCTTGGTCTTCTCTGGTTTTGGAACGCTGGATGTAGCACCCTGTTGGGCCCATCGACAGTTCACTGCAGCCAAATGCGACTGCAGGGCCTGGGGTGAGGAGGAGACGGCTGTGATGTGATCACGGTCTGAGAGTAAAAGTGTGTGGAAGAGTGACAGTTAGCAGTGGAGAGGCAAGACCAAGAGGGAAGGAGAGGAAAAAAAATTTTATTGAAGTAAATTATTCATCCCCAAATTTACTTTATATATATAGAATTTTTTACCCTCTTGTTATTTGAAAACCACAAGGTGTTATTTTTGTATTGGAATGTGAACAGAGAATTTTTAAGAACTTTGGAGCTTGACAGATGTGGTCACCACAGTGCAAATTTTCTTACTAGTTATTTTTGTCTTCTGGTAAAATATCAAAACCTCCCTAGAACATTAAAAACTACTTGAAAGCTGAAGTCTTGTTTTCAGAGAAATCTAACAAAAGTTTGTGGGGTTTATGCTTAAAACAAGAAAAAAATATTAGCTAGCAACATGATCACACGTGAATTAGGAATGCTGTTTCCAAAAGTTCCGGTACCACAGGATAGGCGACAGTATGACGATTCACTGATATGCTGCATTCCACATCAGACATTTTTGTATTGGTTTTCATTGAGCGGATGACATGAAGGTAAACAATTAATGACATCATTTTCATTTTTGGCTGTACTATTCCTTTAACATTCACAAATGTTAATAACACTTAAGTGATGTTGTTGCAGATTTTAGAAGACAAAACAGGATGTTTGTGGGAGAATAATTAGTTCTCGTCCATCTAGAATGGAAATTTGTTCTTTTACCAGTCAATTATAATGTACAGATGTAAGACAACCAATGTTCTTGGCTATACTTGGGTTTTTTGTCATCCTCTTTATTAAGGACTTCGAGGTAATTTTGAAAGTGCTGTGCTTCACATTTAAAGCTGAGGCTGACTCATTAAAACTAAAAGCCAAGGAGCTTTGAAATGCAAAGGAAGCTGTTTGAAATACTAAAGCCAAACCACTTAATTCTATGCAATAAACGTATAACATTACCGGTACTCTAAATAAAAGAAAAGATAAAAGGGCATACAAAGATACCGACTTAAAAACTGTTCATCTTTATAATTAGAATACTGTATATCAAAAACCTAAATAATTAGCACTGCCAAAGTTAACATGTTTGATTTTAAGTAAATCTGTATCATCTTCAACATGACCACACAGGAAATCGACATACTCATGCAAATTCACGTACCATGACATCAACCCCATTTAGCCAAATTACAAATAAATAAATAAATACCATGCTTTGACCTACCCTAATTTGACAAACTCAGCAACCTCTGAGACATGGGATCTCATCTCATGGACACCATAAAATAATAATAATAATAATCACGTTCGAAAAAACAATGGTGAGGGCGAATTGGAGGGTTTTTTTTTGCTCTAAAATAGCATTTTTACTCCACTGACTGTTAGATTTAGTATTGGGGTTTGGGGTTGGGTGTAGAATTAATAAAATATGCATCTCCGTTGACTGTATTACATCATTTACAACTAAAATGCAACTCGCTTTTGGTGCCACCCTGTGGATATTTACCTCAACAACACTTCACTTTGTCCACTGGAGGTAGTGGTTCGAATTTTGGTAAGCACAGACCGCTTTCAGCTAAAGAACTTTCAACCTTCTGTTGCCAAATTTACTGTGTGATCTAGCTGAATATTACAGTAATGAATGTGCTGTTACATGGTTTTATGCTGTTCTGTCTGCTTTCTAAATACTGGTCAGCATATATAATTAGGTAGCTAAAGACTTGTTCATGAGTAATTGATAGAGAAAGACCCTCGTAATGACTAAGTTATTTATAAATCTGGACATTTAAGAAAAGTCATGTGCAGTCTTTTTTGTAGTGGAATTAAAGTATAATTTGTAAAACACACCATCAGTGGTTCAAATGTTAGAGGGAAGGGTACCACAAAAAATTATCTTTGTAACATGATATTGTGTTTTCTCTCATTAAATGAGGAACTAAATGTCTTGAAATTAAATGAGCTACATTTAAAAATATACATATTTAGAGGCAATTTTAAATAAAATAATAATGTGAGATTACTTGCATAAACGGCAAAAAATCATGAGATTAATCATGATTAATTATCATTAATTATCATAATGGTTTAATTTATTGTCATCCTTAAAAATTTAATATTGTAAGAGAAAGTAACTGCATCTAACATTAAAAACCTTACATGTCTTTTTAAACCCATTAGTCATACTGCATCACAAACAGATTTACAGCACAGTGACTCTTTAGGAGGAACGATGCGTTATCAACAGTGTTATCACAGTATGACAGGGGAGACCAACAAGCACAGTCAAAGATGTTTAGACGACAGAGAAATATGAGAGAGATGTAGAGAAACAGTAAAATGAAGAACTAACAGGAACAGCTACCAACCGCGTATTTTCTGTCCTTCCAATCACATAGAAACACGGTTCGCCCAGCTTGGAGTTGGTCATACAGAGAGAGAGACTGGAGAGCTCCACTGAAGGAGGAGAAGGAGAAAGAGAGAGAGGAAAGGCAGAAACAATGAAAACAAGGGAAAGGAAAGGAGCAAAGGGAGGTAGAAAAGTTTCCCTCATGGAAGTTTAGAGGAAAGAGTTGATGATGAGAGTGAAATGGAAAAAGTAAAAATAAAAAAATAGATAAATGAATAGATGAAGGGCAAACCAAATGAGATGACCCAAAATTAAAAGTAAATGAGTCGATTTATTAAATTGAAGGAAAAATGAAAGAGGTTTAATGAATATGAAAAATACGAAGCCAACGAGAATAGAAAAAGAAAAAGTTCACATAAGAAAGCAGAGAACAGTTAGTAAGCTAATAGAGAAAGAGCAATACAGCACATTTCAATGAGCAGCCAAAGACTGTTGTATAATTACTGTTGACAGATATAGTTTCTATATAAAAGTTACATTATAAACATATAGTTATGACTCTGAAATCTGATGGCCATCTTTGAAGCCGCAAATGTAAAAATCTTTGACCATACTTATTTTTAACCAACTGATTTCTATACATGAAATGCATGTCTAAATATCTTAAAATTATATCACTTGGTGGTGGAATAGTTTATTGTGATATTCATGTATTTATTAAACTTGGTCTTATCATAAATACTACACATGTATAGATACTAGGACTGTGAATCAAGATTTTTTTTACTAATTAATCGCAATTAATAGTGATTAAATTATGGTAAATGATACATTACAGCAAACATTCAAAATGTATCATAAATATATTTACTTTACAATTTGTCTCTTGCAAGAATTTGGTTACTCATCATTTAATTTAATTATTTAAATATGTATATGTACTTTTTTTAATTTCTTACAGGTATTAATCTTTAATACATGTATACATTATGTACGCCATAAAATCAGTGGACATGCTGTAACTAAACATTTGGCAAAATCTTCTGCCGTTTCACAGTGGAATCTTTTTAATAATAGGATTAAATGGGTAGATTAAATTCATATCAAACTTTATTGGCAAGAGAAACTTGAAACTAGAATATAATAAACACTATTAATACAGTTATAAAACATTTTGAATGCTGAAGTTTAATTTACTGAAGTTTATAATCTCAAAACTATTTTCTCTGGCTGCCGTTCAGTTTGACACTGGTTCAGCAGTAGCTTGCCCATATCTCTCGCATGCCAGGTTCACCACTTTCAGTAAATCCGCTCCCATGTTAATAATTCCCGGGACATGCGTCGATAGTAATGAATAAGCATGTGCTTCTCTAAACAATAAACATTTCTGTGCTAGGATATGGTCGAGTCGAGCGTGCACCTCCTGAAAATGTATATATGCCAATTTTAGCCACAGAAAGTGGGAAAAAACATTAGTTTGTTGCAGGCAGGCAGCAGATACCACCCCCCAAAAGAAACAACATGCGACACCTTTCTCATATCGCGTAAAAATTTTTTGAATGCGTTAAACAAAAACTGTTCATTGCAGACACGTTAAATTTCCCAGCACTAATATATACATGTATTTATTCAAACTTGTTTTTTGGAAGGAATATGACCCCAGACCAAAAACATTTATGCATCATTATTTTTTTTTATCCTGATATTTCATGACTTTTTAATTACATAGGATCTTTTCTTAAATGTGATTTTTACTTAATAGCCAATGTTTCTGATGTCTGCTATGACATGACTGCACATACCTTTAGTGATATTTGGGGTCATAATGACCCCAGTAATAAAAATACACATTTTGGCTCTCTGTTTGGAACTGAAGGTGCAATTTCTCAGTGTCTGTGCAACCTTCCACACAGAGATGCACATGGACAAATTTGTTGCCACATATTCAACACTAAAGTCTGCAGAAACAGGAACATTTTAAAATTAAATAAGCAATTTAATTTTTAAATGTGTTATGCCAATTTTAGCTGTGTTATGCCTTAGTGAGGCCTCACATAGATAGGAGACAGCGTCTACCCGGGTAACTTCGTGCCGCATCAATTCTGAGGGAAATTCAGAGTCAGTCTAAAGCAATCGCTTCAAACAAAAGCGATACTTATCCTAGATCCAGTACTGTATATGTTCCAGTATATACAGTGTATACAGTAAATAGCCATTTGATGATGTATGGTAATATTGTTGTGCTACAGTAAAACCCTACAAGTGTTTCAGCTGGCTTCTGAGCTGCTGCCTTACCGTAGTCAGGGACATATCCATTGCCTCTTTTAAACACAAGCTTTATCCTGCTTCCTCCAGTCCTGATCTGCTCCACAGCCTGACTATGAGTCATTCCTGTTGTACTGTCCCCATTGATCTCCACCAGCTGATCACTCACCTACAACATTCACAATCACTGCGTAAATGTGTTATAGACATAATATTTACAGAAAATACATAGTGACATTTACAAAATACAATATGTCTTAGATTAGATCACAGGATATAAGTGTAGTAAACACTCTAATGCATGGTGTCCACTAACATATCGCCTATTAAAGCCATTTTTATTCATTAAGGGTGTGATTTGTTCACTTAATAATAATTGTAAATATTATAAAAACTCTACATACTATATACAGGAAGTTGACATTAAATACTTTTGGGAAGTTGACATGTCTTGCGATGTGACATGCTATACTCATTTCAAACTATTTTAAACAGCATTTTGCTAATTCACCCATAATTATTATTCATGCAGTTATAAACATATTATTTGAGAGAATGCATATAAGAATACACCGCAAGACCATTTAAAATGGACAAATGAAGGCAAAAAGTTGAATTTCCCTCATATATTCATATATATTTTAACCTAAAATCTTGATGTTGATAAAAAAAACTAATATTTGTGACAACATAAATTCAACATGGCTGACAAAAGTGTTTTTATAATATTAAATATTAAATATTATTGTCTATTGCAATATACAGATGTGTAACTCTCTCTCACACTCAATATTAGTGTGTTTGTTTCACTATATTAGTGAGGAAATTTCATACACTTCTATTGTTTTCATACCACACTGATTATATTTTCCATCCCCTTGCCCTTACCCTAGAACTAACCCTCACAGGAACCTGTTAATATTATTAGATTTAAAGTAAAATGTGATTTATATGATTCATTAGCCTTTTGAACTAGTGAGGACCTCCTAAAATATCCTCATTAATCAGTTTCAACATATTTCACTTTATCAGTGAGTCATTTTCAAACATTTGGCCTTTCACATACAGTATCAGGTGAAACCTGTACACTTAAACTTTAAAGGCCAAAGTTCAGCCATGAAACTTTATGTGGCGCAAGCTGATAGGTTCTTTCAACTTGTAATCTGTTAGCCAATTGGCTTGCACGCTTGGTGTAAGCTGATTGGTCCTTTGACCATTAATCTGGTAGCCAGTCAACTTGCGTCTCTTTATTTGAGTAACATTTAAATTGCTCAGTTTTGCAGATAAGCTGGTTTCATTACAGCTTCACTATAGACTACTCATCTCTTTTTCTATTAGGACATCCCCAAAAGCAGGATATTATCTGCAATGTTATGCTACGTCTGAAACACATATACACACAAACCTGTATTTTGTGACTGCGTGAGGCTGGTCCTCCCTCCATCAGTCCCAGCACGTAGAGGCCCATGTTATATTCACTCCCTCCTCTCAGACTGAAGCCAAATCCTGTGAGACCCCTCTCCAGTTCCACACTGTAGTACCGCGAGGCATCCTGCTTTGAGTGAAACAACAAAGAATAAGAGTCGGATCTGTTTATTATTTTGCTGCACAGCTTGTGTAAAAGCATTGCAAAGTGATGTTATTGCTCACCTTTTGTTTTGACTTGTGAGACTTCCTGTTCCTCAAGTCAGGATCACAGTCTGCTCGCTCTGACAAATCTGAGAGATATAGAGGAAAGGGATGAGAGGACACAGACAATTGAAATATTTTGAACAGAGTAAGACAAAAGACAAAACCTTCTGAAGAAATGTCTTTATTAATTGCCAGTTTTTCACAGTAGCATAAGTCAGTCTATCGCACACGGCAAAAATAAAAACATTCCCTCAGACCAAAGTAGTGAAATAATTTACAATTTGCCCCTATGCTCAATTAAATGTGATATTATGATAAACAAAAAGTAACTTACATGATTTACACAGTATATTCAAACATCGTGAGTTTATATTTTATCCAAGATGTTTCTTCAGGAGCTGTTTATGTGGTGTGGCAAAATGTAACAAAATAACTGGCCATATTGTGTCTACAACATAAGTCATACGTTTTTTATTAAAGAATTAGTAGGTTAGCAGGTGGTCGGTCTCAGCATTGGATAGCACATTCATGGACCACTTATGGACCATTCACAATCTGTCTGATGCATATAAATATACTGTAAGACCTTATACAGATCAGCATGGAAGGATATTCATTTCAAAAATTCAATACTAACAATCATATGCTCCTCTAAATGGCCCAACTACAAAGAGATTTAGAAAAGGAGACATTTTATTTTAGTTTTTTATTTTTAGTTATTATTTTATATATTATATTTTTTCAAAAAATTTCAAAACTACAAAAATTCTCAGTCCATACTTTGAACATATTAATCAAATATTTTTGAATTTACTTTAATTAAAGGGGCAGTTCACCCAAAATGTATAATTCTGTCATCATTTACTCACCCTCATGCTATCCCAGATGTGTGACTTTCTTTCTTCTGCTCAACACAAGCAAAGGTTTTAGAAGAATATTTCAGCTCTGTAGGTCCATACAATGCAAGTGAATGGAAATAAAAATGTTGAAGCTCCAAAAAGACATAAAGGCAGCATATAAGAAATCCATAAGACTCCAATATTTAAATCCATGTCTTCATAAGTGATATGATAGGTGTGGGTGAGAAACAGATAAATATTTAAGTCCTTTTTTACTATCAATCTCCACTTTCACTTTCACTTTTACATTCTTCTTTTGTTTTTGACGATTCACATTTTTCGTGCACATCGCCACCTACTTGGCAGGGAGGATAATTTATAGTAAAAGAAAGGACTTAAATATATATCTTCTTCTCACCCACACCTATCACATTGCTTCTGAAGACATGGATTTAACCTTATGTCTTATGGATTCATTTCATGCTGCCTTTATGTGTTTTTTGGAGCTTCATAAATTTGGTTTCCATTCCCTTGCATTGTATGGACCTACAGAGCTGAAAAATTCTTCAAAAAAAAAATCTACTGTGTTCAGCAGAAGAAAGAAATTCATACACATCCGGGTTGGCATGAGGGTGAGTAAATGATGAGAGAATTTTCATTTTTGGGTGAACTAATTTTTAGACCACTAACACATGTGCTAACATCTAAACAAGAGTGGAGCTCTGGTGTAGGAAATGATTTACTCACGAGCACTGGAGCGTGCCACGATGGTCAGGCGAAGAGTGTTTCCAGCTCTCCTCAGGATCTGCGCCAGCTCTCTGTGAGGTAAATTCACCACCGATCTGCCATCGACAGCCTCCAGACGATCCCCAGGCCTGATCTGCCCGCTGCGTGCCGCCGGGCTGCCTCGACGCACTGTCACAAACCTGTGAGGCAGCAGAGATGCTGCTGCAGAGAGAAAGAAAAAAGAAAGTCAAAATGATCAGTTCACAATTTTTTGCATCATAAATCACTGTAATAACTGTAAATGTAATCACTTAATTTCAATAGCACACTTCTACTCAACAGACCGCACAATTTGATTGGTATCACAAAAAGTGCAGGGCCAGTTACATGCTGAAGTTGAATACTTACAGGCTTAAGGGTTCTGAAAAAATGTGAAGTATAAACAATATTAATAGTGATGCCTCAGCAAGTACCACTAGCAATCAGCTTGCATGCAATTTCCATATTTCTTCATGTAAAATGCATCCATATATCCACTTCTACTTTCAATATTCAGTGTAATAGAACATTTAGGCCAGCTAACAGCCAGTGACAGTTCCAAAAGCAAATTGCAGCTCTTCTGAAAAACTTGGAACTGATCAGAGAGCCAATAATTATACCTCTGATACTGTACCTATATACTGTCAATTCAATGGGTTATAGTTAGGAAACAGACTGAGTGAGGCTGAAGATTCATCAGAATCAAAATGCATAATCCCAATATATATTCCAAGAGCGTACTATAATCTTGCACATTTATGCAAAAAATCCCTCACAAAAAACACAGTTAAGTATAAAGAGAGATAGATTATCTCATAGAGATAGCAGATAAAAAAACGTTGGCAGAGAGTTCTCCCTCCTGATCCTCTCCAGAGAAAAGCGGGAGAGATGATTGATGCAGGATAGAAAGAGTAAAGTGGGAGGGATTTAAATGGGACAGAGAGATAGATTGCAAGAGAAAGATAGAGAGGGAAATTAGTCATCAGCGTGCCAGCAAAAAAAGAAGTTTATCTCTCTCGCTCAATGTCAGAATCATTTCAGGGTGGCTTTTAAAGCATCTATCACTAATACACAGGCTGATTGAGAGATTTTGTAGCTACTGCAGATCCTCTCGGCAAATCTCCCTGAATGTCACCTAAAATACAGAAAACTATGACGCATTTTTTTGCAGAGCTTTCCTACTGGGGCGGGGGCCCAAGATGATCACAGAATATCAATGTAGATTTACAGTAAAATCCTTCCTGTCATATAATACTCAAAGTTGCATTCGCATAAAAGGTGAAAACGGAAATCGCTTTTGCAGCCGTTCATTGCATATTTGTTTAAGTTTGGCTTCTTTCATATTTTGTTACACATTTGAATGAGTAACAAATGCCCAACATGAGATATGAGCTTCCCAGGAACACTTTAACGCAGCATACTGGTGCATTCAAGTCATGTCGTAATGATCATATTTACAAGCTTAACACAAATGAATGGCACTATAAAGTCAGGATTACTAGTGAGAAAACTCAGGATATGCTTTGAGCTCCAACTTTCTGAGTTGGGGTGTGTTGAAAATACTATTGGTTAGGTTTAGGTGTTGGTTTATGGTAAGGATGTTTGTTTTGTTCAACTCTTAGAACACAATTGTTTAGGTTAAGTTTAAAGTTTTAGATAAGGGAGATACGTTTTACTCATCAAAACCACCATATAATATCCACCTCAAAAACCTTGTCTGATTACGATGCCATTTCACTTGCTATTTGCGCCCCCTGCTGGACATTCCACTGGGAAACTGCAACAAAGTGTGTAATGAAACACACTTTCATTTCAGTTTGCAAAAATGTTGCAATGGTCACATAATGTTCATGAGGCTGGCATATGTGGCTGCAAGAGAATGATTAAATAGATAGGTAAAGAATGAATTACACACCTTATACATGAATTTGCTCTTTATTTGGTTGCATTAGTGCTAAAAAAAGTGTGAAAAACAGAAAGAGAAAAATGAAATTGTAAAACAATCCATTCTTACTGGCTAAAATCGGTTGAATGCACAGCATATCATATTTACAACTTCCAACCTCGTAAGTACGAACTTCTGTGGAGGATTTGAATGCAGCATTCGTTTTCAGACTTATCAGTTTCCTAACGTCATCATTTTCCAAAGCATGCAATAATGGGGAGCATATTTGAACCTTGGAGGAAAATGCTGCACCAGTGTTGATGACAGGGGGGAAACGCAGCAAAATCAGTGCGTTTTCAAACAGAAAAGTATGTGGAGATGGCCTAAATCTGCTATAAAATAGCTGTTAACTGGCTAAACATGTTCTCTTTAAAAACTGAGCCAGCTGTTTGGCTTAGACCTCTTTTCTGGTTTGCTTATTCTTATTATTGTCTGAGCCTAAACTGGGAGTTTATTGAATCAATTAGAGAGGCTAAGTTTAATGTGCAGTGTACATATGGTGCAGTAATAATCCCAAAGCTACGTGGAGACTCTATAAGGGAATGACCTCTGAGTGAGTTCACATTTCTGTCCCTAAACTAAAGTCAATATGCCTGTCTCCATTAGTGCATCGCATTAACTGAGAACTGCAACTAGTCCTGTACTGACTTACTTAGGCACACAAACTCTCACACACAGATATTGACATGCCCAGATACATTTCATTTTCTCTGTCTCCCTGTCTGTTTTCTTCTTGGGGATCAACCTCTGTGAACAGTGTGGAGAGATACAGGGGTCTTTATAGATGCTCAATGCTGACTCACTTGCTTTAGCTAAAAGGAAAAAAATCATGCAAATCCTTCTCATTTTCTCTGCATTCTCCATGGCCTGAAGGATATCTGTTAGAACTAGCATTAGCGTCTGTGTTTAACATGACATTCTATTACTAGGCTGGGCTGATGCCAGCATAAGATCTGCCTACGAGGTGTTATGCATTACAGCTCCTGCTCTTACTTAAAATAGCAATTGACTACAATGTTAATTTCACGTCTTAGTTGACTGATACTGTTGCCTGACTAACAGTCTGACTTGTAGGTAAAGTGTCAAGGCTACTTGCACCTAAAGTAGTTGAATTTCGTTGTACATAACCATTTCCCACCTTCTGTTTATGCTACAGTACCTCTACATGTAAGACCTACATTTGTAAATTACCTCTGTTATAGCATCAAAAGAAAGTTGTATTTTTAGTTGTAAATAATGTAATACAGTAAACAGGAATACATATTTTATTAACCCTACTCCCTAACCTAAACCTACCCCTAAACCTAAACCTAACCATCAGTGGAGTCACAATGTAACTTTAGATTGAAAATGCAACCTCAGAATTGTGAACGTGATTACTTCCTGGTTTCCACAGGACTAAAATCAGTGTCTTATAGATTGTTCGCCAAAGTAGCGCCACTGGGTAAAGTGAACACATTTGACTTGATGTAAAAAAGTCTGATGGGGGATGGACCTTGTCTGTATAACAACAGAATGGGGTTGATTTCAGGGTACATGAACATTCTGAAGCTCCATGTCAATTTTGTGTGTTCATGTTGTACAACCATGATGATTTCTGAACCCATTTTTGCAGCCTAGGCTCCATAAATGCACTGAGGATTAAGCTGTGCATTGTGAAAGTTTTCCACATAGTACGAACTATCCAACTTTTTGATTTCTAAAGAGCCAGAAAAATCTTACTTTCCACGTAAGGCTAATTTGATTATAAAAATTTTTTTTAATAAAAAACCAGGGTGGTGATGGAGTGGTAGCCTAGTGGTAAAGGTTTGGGTTAGTAACTCAAATCTCAGAATGGACAATTTATGAACTGAAAAGCTCCTGGAGTCCATCGCCGATCTACCTGTGAGTAAGGCACTTACCCCAGGTTCATTTAGGGGAAATGTTCCTTTAATAAATGCGAGTCACTTTGGATAAGAACACACTGGGAACACTTTACCTGAAGCCATTATATATAATGCATTAGAAAGGTATTCATAATGCAATGTAATGTATTCACAATGCCTTAGAATCAGCAGTATGTCCTTGTGAATAACCGTAACCATATAATAGTACATTTTAATACTTCTTCACAGGTAGACCTTTAAACAGTATAATGCATGAAAATGCATAGTCACAACCATTTCCATGTGGTATAATGGATTACACTCTTTCAAGGTGTAACCACGAATAGGGATAATGCATTTACAACATTATGTATATTATAAGCCAAGAGTTTCAAACAGGGTTTAGCAGACATATTTGGAGAAAGTGAATTGAATGAACAATTTATAATCATATAATGGCATAATATTAACTACTGATCTGAAAAACAGTATATATAATGTAATAATCTTAGTTATTTACCTTTTTAGTGCATTAAATCACAGGATTAGTTTTACCAAAATCTCAGCAAAAATCTGCATGTGACAAGTCACTAAACAAATAATGAAAAACAATAATGAATTCCTTTCAATATGAGAAGCTGTGAGACTGAGGAAAAATGAGACAGAGTTAGAAAACAAGCAGTAATCAAGCCTGTCAGTGAAAATCATTACTTTTCTTGCAATGCAGCAGCCTGCGTGACTCATACAGATTCTGCCTCCAGAAACACTTGAATGAAAGAGGTGATGTAGGTGTCTGAAGAAAACAGAACTCCTTTTCATTAGTTCTGAATCACTATTTCTCAGACACAAGTACATGCATTTTCACACAAGGAAGACAAAGAGGCATTAAAGGGGTAGCTCATCCAAAAAATTGAATTCTGGCATCATTTACTCACCCACATGCTGTTCCAAATCCATATGGCTTTCTTTCTTCTATGGGACACAAATGGAGATATTAGGCAGAATGTTCATCTTAGTCACCATTCACTTTCATTGCATCTATTTTTTAATACAATGAAAGTGACTGGTGACTGGTGCTTACATTCTTCCTAACATCTATTTTTGTAAGAAATATATTCATAAAGGTTTGGAACATCACAAGGGTAAGTAAATGATAACATAATCTTCACTTTCACCCTATAATCTCTTATAACTTTCTGTCTCCATCTGTTCGAATTCTCCATCTTTGTCAACACTCTTTCTCATTCCATCCCTCCCTTTTCCTCTCTCCCCGCAATTTCCTTCTTTCCAACTCACGTCACCTGTCACTTTATTTTCCCCTCATTTCTTTTCGACATCTCTCTGTCCAGTCCCTTCACCCTCAATCATTTGCTGCCAATCAGTCGGAGCAGTTGTCCTGTTTCTGTTGAGTCAGAGTGATTATATAGGCCATCAGACCCAGAAAACCCAACCAGCATGCAGAGCAAAAACTCATCCAGCTATAAACACACTTGACACCATCAACGATGAACTCAGCACTACATACTCTGAGCATCAGTAATACCTCTGTCACAACACCACTTTATTCCAGCATGGATACATGTCACAAGTTACACAACCATTGTGGTGTTGATGCAGCTTTATGCTGTTGCATATCAGTTTGCTTTATGTTAATAAAAGCAATAAGCCACTAGAGGTTGTGTGTTAAGGTAACATGTTTTGAATATACTGTAGGTTCAACAAATGTATTTAAAAGATGACACAAACGAGTGATTTTTTTATGAATTGGACATGATTCCATGTACAAAAATACACAAATTGTCTATACAATTATGTTCTAAATAATAATAAATGATTTCTCTTATATAGTTATATAGTCTATTAACAGTGACTGAATGTTCAGAGACATGGCCTTTGTGTGGTGCATATAATCTGACATATGTGTGGTGGCTCTTTTGTGTGGACAACATATCTTCTTTTCTGATCATTCCGTCACCTCTCCTCTATGGTTCTATTGGCAAAAAGCCATTAAAACAGTGTTTAAATTGTTTTTGCAACATGACACATTAATAATTCAATAGATATGTGGTCACAAACGCATGTAATTAAGTACTATAATACAACATTTTTAGCTGTTAGCTGTTTGTGTTTAATAAGCACTATTGCAATTTTGTGGCTTAATACAGACTGTGCAGTCACAAGTTTATGTTTTTAAAATGCCCTTTTAAAAATGGCTTTGAACACATTTCAAACAATCAGAATTTGGAGTCTTTGTATTAGTTTTACTGCAATTCTAAAATGGCTCATTCAATCCGATCAGATCAGAATTGGAACTGAAAATGGAATCTGTTATGTAATTTATTTATTTATTATTTTTTACAACCAATGGTGCTCTTTTGAAGTTTTTGTTAGCAGAATAATCCTGAAATCATATAACCGGCAATATCAAAAGTATAGTTTATTTAGCATGTTCTGTTAGATGTTATTATACGCATTAAAGTATGAATCCATAATCTGTCTGCTCATTTGATAGAACTATGCAAAGCAAAAGCACCACATATTTTCATGGATTTGGCTTGAAGTAATGTTGGCATATGTACTAGAGCTTTCCCACACTAATGCCAACTGATGGGCCACAATTAAACACACACAGACACGCTCATACACAACTAAGTCCAGATATCCTAGAACACTGGACCAACTTCAAGTGGGCAGTAAGCTACAGAATTAAGCTAAACCATGTGGAAAGCACAAGATGGTTTTAATTCAGAGCCACACACACACACACACACACGCATACAGTATACACAAAAAAGCTTTCATTTGAGCTTAAATAACTTAAGTAAAACTGATGAAAATTCATGTAATACAAACAGTATTTTTTCGTCTTTAACTTTATAATTAAAGTGCTCTGCAGCTGACATGCACTGGCTGGCACTCTAACACTATTCACTTCAAAAGACTGGGGCTGCATACTAAGAGACACAGAGGAATAGTGGGGGACAAAAGAAAGCTTGTGTGTGATGCTCATTGGGAAGCCGCTGCAGTGTTTTTTAGCAGCACCACCAAATACCTCTAGAACTATGTATGACTAACAAGCCAAAATTCACTAATATAATCTTGCACTATAGTTCTATTGCACTACATCATGTTCAGCTTTTAGACTAAGCCGTTGATCTAGTTAAAGATAAAGTGCATAATTGTTTCATGTCAAAATACTCTAGGTTAAAATGCAGGGGAAACTATTACTAAGCCATTCATAGGTTGATTTCCCTGCAAAGTCAAAATACTGTGGCTCTGTTTGTTTGAGCATCCTGACCATCCCCACACTGAAACATTGACTCAACCAATGGCATGAGTTTGGGCATGGACTATCTGTTTGTCCAACCAATAGCAGATGGGTGGAGTGATTGAGAAGCCTGTCTGAAAATATGTTTGTCATTACTGTTACAATTCTGTTTGGTTAAGCTAGTGGTGAAGAAAATACACACTATATCTTTAAGTCTGTATGAGTTAATATATAACGAGCACAGTTAATATAATTAGCAAATTCTGCAGTCCACTGTTTTAGGGCTTTTAACACACTGATCTATTCAGTGCAGTTATGATGAAACTCTACATGACACAACTGATAGGTCCTTTGAACATGTAATCTGTTAAACCAATCACTTGCATAATTTTTCTTTGTCTAACATTTCAATTGCCTCAGTAGTTTGCAGAAAAACTGGTTTTACTGCAGCATGCTTGCTGAAACCCTCCTCCTCCCCAGCACCGAATGTCTAATCTGCTTCAAAAAGATTGTATTTCTGTTAATTGTGCAGCAGGAGAAATATTTTACATGTTCAACCCAGCATGTGTGTGTGTATGTCTAGCAATAACAAGTATTCATGTTTTCTCTACAGCAGATCTAGTCCGCTAAGACCAAACCTACCAACTTGTCATATCCACTATTACACACTAATTTTATTCAGAAAGTTGTCATGACTGAACTGATATTTAGTCAGTGCCCCGTGTCAATGGGCCTGTCCCCCCCCCAGTGGACCCCCTAAATTGGAGTGGTAGGATAGTAAGAGTGTTATTCTCATTTTCCATCCCACTGAGAGATCAGTGACACCACATCATAATAAATAGACCAAACTAATTATATATAAACAAAACACCAATGCATTATGACTGCATAATAATATTTGGCAGGGTAAAATTGAATTCAAGTTCAATATTTATAAAAATATTCACTTATGGTTCATAAGAGATCATCTGTGCAAAAGTCCACACACTGCAAAAACATCACTGGTTTACAGTGTTCACTGCAGCTGCCTTGACTGTTCTGTCTTAAACACTTATTAAAAAAACATTTACACTTTCTAAAGATTGTAAATTGTATGCATAACTTACACTTTAATTAATTAATTAATTAATTAATACTTGGTCATCTCCAACATTTTAAGCTGTTGGTGGAATTTTCAGATGGCCCCTTACGAGCGCTACTTAATGAAAGTCCATCGGAGATTTTTTTAGGCATAATTGTCTAGCTACAACAAGCACTGAGCATTTGAGTTCAATGTTTTATGCCTGTATGATATAGTCATATACTGTATTATTTCATCTAATTGTGCTAATAATATCATTGTAAAATTGTCAGCGCCAGAGAGTACGGGTAGAAGAGACCGAATGTCAAACAAATAACGAGCCATCAACTTCTGGAGATAAGGTAGAACTTCAGTGTTAGTTTCGCATCTTTGGACCTGCTAGCTCCAGTTTCGGTTCTACTTAATGTGGATTATATGTGCTGGTGTAAATGTAAGTGTAAGCCTTTATAGCACCCTTTCCCACATTATTATCATGAAATCAGATGTTCTGCCTTATTAAATGCAATGCAGAAATATATATGTACATATATACAAAATAAATGCCTTCTCTTCAGTGAGAAAGACACTTACCATACACTAAGCTCACCACATCAACACTTTTCATCCTAATAATTAATACAGATTAATATTGGTACTCATGGGTACAAGAGCAAGAATAAAAAGTAAACGCGCAACTAACCGGGAGAGAGAGAACAAAGCTGAAGAGTTGATCCTGCTGCTTCTCTTGCAAATGAAATGCAACAGAAGCACTAAATAGTTTACAAGGAAGATAACAAACACAACGTCCTCTTTATGAACACCATTTATAAATCAGATACTTAATGCGTAGCACTCCAATCACAAGGGAGAGGCACAGGTGAGCTCAATAACAGAGAATTTAACTTAATATTAGCAAATCTCAGTTGCCTCCGCATCGGAGACAGTCAATCCGCACATCTTATCACGTGGCTTGTTGAGCAGAGACGTAGCGCGTGTGGAGACCCATGCTATACTCTGTTCACAACACACCACACGCCCCACTGAGAGCGAGAACCACATTGTACTGACCACGAGGAGGTTAACCCAACGTGATTACCCAACCCAGCAACGGCGCCAATTTGGTTGCTTAGAAGCCTGAATGGAGTCAATCAGCATGCCCTAGATTCTAACTTGTGACTCCAGGTGTTGTAGTCAACGTCTTTACTACCAATCTTAAAGGATATGGTGACCATTTACAAGACCTGTACATGCTGATTATAGCCTTAAATTCTTATCTAAAATCTTGATGTAGCCTATCATTAATTTTACCCAAGAATTTTACTGCATTAATAATTCTATAGAACAGCATGGCAACATGGCTTAATGTTTGTGCTAAAACCAGAATGTTAGGGTGTATTAACTAACTGAAACATTTGTTATGAGCCTGTTTGTTCATATATTTTAAAATTAAAAATGTCTTACTAAAATTTGGTGAATACCCCAAGCTGAGAATGCAGCAGGCTTGTGTACTCTATCACAATAAAAGGTGTGTGTGTGTGTGTGTGTGTGTGTGTGTGTGTGTGTGTGTGTGTGTGTGTGTGTGTGTGTGTGTGTGTGTGTGTGTGTGTGAGAGTGAGTGAGTGAGTGAGTGAGTGAGTGAGTGAGTGAGTGAGTGAGTGAGTGAGTGAGTGAGTGTATGTGTTTGGTAAAGTGGGGGAATGTTTCAGTCAAACTTTTGATCATAGGAAAATGTTTGATAACTATAGATACACATACAACATATTTTCACTATGAAATCAGTCAAAAACATACAGACATGTCACAAAACAACCATAAAATCACATAAAAACATGCTGTAATGTAATTAGTTTCTATACTTACAAGTCTAGTTACTACTGTAAGATTTTTATACACGCAAAAATACACAATGGACATGTTCAAACACACAACATCAAACATGCAAACATCTAAACACACTCCAACCACAAACAGGCTGCCAATAGAGACATCCGCACCCATAAAATGAACAGTCTGTTCAGTCTATATCGCACAGCCTGCCTCAATCCCATAATTATTACCTACTGTAAACCACCACCTATCACTCTCATTTACACACACTCTGCATCAGCCCTTCCATTCTCCAGGAATATGACTGCAATAGCCTGATGCCACTTTGAGAAAAGAGGAATAAAATCAAGAAAGAGAAAAAAAAACATATTTACGTTTGGAGTCCTTCACACTTTTCAAGGCTGACTGCAGTCTCTCCAGCATGGCTTGGTGTGTGTATGTGAGTGTATGTGTGAGAGAGTGTGTGTGGAGGAAGGGTCCCAATTCCAGATCACACTCAGTTTAAATCCTAACACATGTGAGAGCAATGACGCGGAAGTGATTATAGTGTGAGACGAATGGAGGGCAAAAACAAACAAGTTAAACAAAACAAAACACATCCCTGTCTCGCTATGCAAGCGAGCCGCTTACTGTGGCAGTTTCATTTTGCTTTTGCATCTGGAGTCGGTGAATGAAAGAGAGAGAGGGAGGGAGGGAGGGACGGAGGGGGAGACCTAAAGAGGCAGAGAAAAGGAGGGAGTAAAGACAGAGAGATGGAGATAAGAGGAGGGGCGGTAAGAGAGTGAAAGAGATGAACAATATTAATGCTTGGACCACTGCAGAGCAGGAGGTGTGTCGATCAAAGGTGAGCGAGAGGGAAAGAGAGACCTATGTGCATGTATGTGTGTAATCTGACTTTGACAATGTTCCTGCATGCTGGTCATGGCAATAATATGGCATTTGATGGCATTTGAGCTACTGCATTTAATTCTGCATCAGTGCACAAACATGTTAGTGGTTGTCTCTAAGCATAAGTCTATACTCATTGTGATCATATGTGCACTGGTGCACAATAAAATAGAGAATAAACCAAAACTTTACTTATTTCATTGGCATAAAACTTGAAAGAAATTCTGGATGTTTTTGCCCATATAATGAAAGTGAAAAAGGGCTAGGGCTGTTAAAAACCAAGCACCATTAAAATTGGTTGTTATAAGTGGTTCAAATGATTTGTGTGCTTTATTAAAGTCTTTCGTAATCATAAGGTATGCTTTGTGTGGAACAGACCAAAATGTAAGATATTATGTCAGGCACAATGTAGAATCCGCCGGTTGTATTCGCATAAATATAATATAATCAATAAACCCAGAGAGGGCGAATCGGAGGGGACATGTATCACTCTGAATGTATTTATTTTGCTATAATGACCAGTTGACTGTGCATTATCCCACTTATTACATGTCTCTCTACCAAGTAAATAAGTAAATGGGCATGAAATATTGATTTGCATTGAAAATATGCAACTATATCTGAGGAAAGAGACTGCAGAGTCTTCAGAAACGGCGGAATTCAACCTCCGGTTTGTGCCTTTTTGAGTTCTGTTGGTGTTATGTTGCGAAAATAACTGACTGCTCATTATCCTGTTTATTACAAGACTACTTGCTTAGTAAATCAAATAAAAGGACATGAAATATTGATTAGTATAAATTATTTTATTAGCTTACTTGTAGAGATCGCACAGTGAAATGAGCAGTAGGAAAGGTCATTCATTATTCAGAAAGCAGACTGCTGGATTTACATTTACATTGATTTACTTAGCAGACACTTTTATCCAAGGCGACTTGCAAAATGAGGAAGAATACAATTCATCTTAAGGAGGCAGTAGTATGAAAAATGCTGCATTTCAAAGTTTAAATTGCATTGATTAGCCATTATTATTATTATTATTATTATTGTAGTCAAGTGCTCACAAAAAGGTTGTGTATTTAGCCGTTTTTCGAAGATAAAAGGGAGACAAACATTTTTTTCACGGATTGAGTTCGGACGATTGCTCCACCACAGAGGTGCAGTGAAGACAAAAGTCTGGCAAAGTGATTTGGAGCCTTTTTTGTGTTGGTATAACAAGGTGCCGCTCATTTGCAGTGGGAGTGTAACTAGTTGATGGTGCGAATGACCATTCAAAATCGAGTATTCCAGAGAGCCATGTAATACTAACTGATAATTTTCCCCTACACCAAAGCTCTTAAATGGACTACAAAAATGCTTTGTTAATGCTATTTGGTGCCATTGAAATGTGTGTCTTATCAATGCATCTAAAGCCAGCATATTTGATTTGAGGCCTACATTGGAGAGGAAGATTTTCAGTGAATAACAACAAAAATGTGGTCTCCTCTTCACATGAAGCCATTGTATGGCTTCAGAAGACTCAAAATATATGGCATGAATCATATGGACCACTTTTATAGTGCTTTTTTTAAGGGGAGTTAACAGTCCCATACCAGTTAAATTTTAATTATACGAAAAAGTGTAACAAAGGATATTCTTCAAAAATGCACCTTTTTTCTGATATCTGCATCATCTCTGTTTTTATACACCTCCATATTTGTCATACTGTATGATTTTATGCCATTTCACGCTTGTCTGCTCACCCGTACACATTCACACACACACACACACACACACACACACACAGACACACACTTTTATCAGAGATCACAGTTTCTGGCCAACTCTACATAGTTAACTACTCTACATAGTTGGCTACTCTACATAGCCAACTCTACAACCGAGGTCCTGACTCTCTGTGGTCATTAAAAATCCAAGGACACTTCTCGTAAAGAGTAGGGGTGTAACCCCGGTGTCCTGGCCAAATACCCCCCATTGGCCCCTATCTACCATGGCATCGTATTAATCTCCATCCCTGAATTGGCTACATAACTCTGCTCTCTCCTCTCCACCAATAGCTGGTGTGTGGTGGGCGTTCTGGCGCACTATGGCTGCCGTCGCATCATCCAGGTGGATGCTGCACACTGGTGGTGGTTGAGGAGATTCCCCCTATACTATGTAAAGCGCTTTGAGTGCCTAGAAAAGCGCTATATAAATGCATGGAATTATTATTATTATTATTATATTGACCCTATAACCTCCAGCCACAAAACCAATGACTCAACAACATCACAGTTTGTGTGTGTGTACATTTATAGACAAAGAAAATTAATTTTCCCCAAAAGCTTCAAAATGTACTGTAGTGTTACTAGAATAATAAATGTCAATGGGACAACATGCAAACTTTAGATTTGACTTATTCTATTCATAATCCTGTTCATTTTACTGTCATAATCCTAATCTCAAATGGTACTCTCGTTCAAACTGTACACAGACAAAACTGTAGAAGATAATACAAACTCTTAGCAAGCTCAAAAAAGTGAGATGAAGTGATAACACACAAAGAGAAGAGTCTCAGATATCGATATACATGGAAACAGCATTGACATTGGGGACAGGCACTTATTTATATGCACTTCACGATGCCATGGCCTCAATAAAAACCATAGGAGCACTGAGCAAAATGAGGTCATTGTGGGTTTAGGTAGGGGAGAGTGGGAGGGGCCTTCGTGTTGGCAGGCCTCAGTGTTGGCAGGCCTCTGACTTACTGTCAGTCAGCAAAGTTAATACAGCTGCCACTATGTTGACAATAAGACAAACTGTGCTTATACCACTATACTATAGCCTCTCTTAAAGGAATTGTTAATCCAAAAATGAAAATTCTCTCATCATTTACTCACCCTCATGCCATCCCAGATTTGTGTGACTTTCTTTCTTCTGCAGAACACAAATTAAGGTTTTTAGAAGAATGTATCAGCTCATTAGGCCAATACAATGCAGGTGAATGTGATCAGAATTTTGTAGCATAAAGGAAGCATAGAAGTAATCAGTAAGGCTCCAGTGGTTAAATCTATATCTTCAGAAGAGATATTGTTTGAGAGGTGTTTGAGAAACAGATCAAAATGTAAGTCCTTTTTTTACTCTAAATCTCCACTTTATCTTTCACTTTTCATCTGAAAATCACATGATACGCCTGTTTAATTTCACTTTCACATCTGAAAGTGAAAGGTAAAGTTGAGATTTAGAGTAAAAAAGGACATAAATATTGTTCTGTTTCTCAGCCACACCTATTATATCTCTTCCAAATATATGGATTTAAACACTGGAGTCTCATGGATTATGTTTATGTTCCCCTTCTGTCGCTCTCTCCACGTTGTGTCAGAGAAGCGACACTAGGGGTCTCTCTTGAGCGCCGATATTCACCTCTGAACTATGAAAAAAGGCCAATGAGAGTTGGCAACCAGTATTTGCATGTCCCGCCCCCGGACATACGGGTATTTAAGCGGCGCAAATACGGGAGTTCATTCAGAAATTTTCTTCGGAGCTGATGGTCGTGTCTGCAACTGCTGCGTATTACACACCGAGTTCCTGCTATCCCTCTGCTGCATGCTGTTGGATTCTACGGCGCACAACAGCGGCTTTCTCCTGCTTGCACGGCTGTGCATTCTGCCCCTGGGCGCTTCGACAGTGCAGACTAATAAAGAAAAAGAGCTCTCACGAGTTCTTTTTTTCTTTCATAAAAGAGTGATTTTATTTAAAAGAGTAATTTCCTCTAAAAGAGCAAAACACAGCGGCGTGAACGTCCTTTTCAGGACGCGTCTTTTTCAAGATGCCCTTCTGCCCCTGTGTTGTTCCTGGATGCGGTAGAGTACTCTCCGCTTCCGACGGCCACAGGCGTTGTCTCGTGTGTCTGGGCAGCGATCACACCGAGGCTGCGTTTGTGGATGGCTCATGTTCTCACCGCGAGAACATGACCATGACAACGTTGCGATCGCGGCTTGCTTACAATCGTAAGCAAGCCACTCCAGCCGCCCCCCGTGTCGCTCCTTCTTCCCACGGGATTGAGGATGATGCGGCTGGCGATGGAGGCGATACTGGGATAGCAGCGGGTGCAGCTCCGCCGGGCACGCCCCCTCGGACCACCCGTGCCCCGGCACGCTCGTTGACTCCCGTCCCCGCTCGAGGTGACGGCGGCTCGCCTCACAGCCAGTCTGCCTACCCTCTTGCGATGGAAGCAGATGAGTTCGCCGCGACATCGGAGGGCGTGGGCTCTGACGCTGAGGACTCCCCTGGGCTGCCGCCTTCGGGCTCGCACGCCCAGGAAGAGGCCGACGCGCAGATGTCCGACATGCTTTCCTGGGCAGCCAACAGCGTGGGCTTGGATTGGAACCCTCCATCCTCCCCACAGCCATCACGGCTGGACGATTGGTTCTTGGGTGCTGGGCGCTGCTCACAGCCTCGCACCCCCCGTTCCATTCTTCCCGGAAGTGCATGATGAGCTGACGTCTTCGTGGAGAGCACCCCTCTCCACCCCTCTCCACTCGTCGCACCTGCTCATCCGCCCTCGCCACCCTCGACGGCAGAACGCGCCACAGATACACGGCGATTCCCTAGGTGGATAGGGCTGTTGCGATCCATCTATGCCCCGGTAGCACTACCACCTGGCGGGGTCGCCCTGTACTCCCATCCCGGTCCTGTAGAGCAACATCCTCACTCACCGCGAAGGCCTACAGCGCTACCGGACGCGCCGCTTCCGCCCTGCATGCCATGGCTCTCCTGCAGGTCCACCAAGCAAAGGCACTGCGAAACATGCACGGGGGTGGCCCTGATCCCG
Source organism: Xyrauchen texanus (assembly GCF_025860055.1). Lineage (NCBI taxonomy): Eukaryota > Metazoa > Chordata > Actinopteri > Cypriniformes > Catostomidae > Xyrauchen > Xyrauchen texanus. The sequence goes on from NC_068312.1 coordinate 13,342,228, forward strand.
ACACGCTGCAGGAACTGCGCTCAGCGACCGACCTCGCCTTAAGAGCAACGAAGGTCACAGCGCAGGCGCTCGGGCAGGCGATGGCCACACTGGTGGGTCCAGGAACGTCAGCAATGGCTGGACTTGGTCGAGATGCGTGAAGATGACAAGACTCGCTTCCTCAAAGCCCCTGTCTCCCAGTTCGGCCTCTTCGGCGACACCGTTGAGGACTTTGCCCAGCAATTCTCCCTGGTGAAGAAGCAGACGGAGGCCATCTCTCACATCATGCCTCGCCGCAAGCCTGCCGCCACGGCCCACGCCCCGTCTGCTCGCCGAGGGCATCCTCCCACAGCCAGAACACCTTCCGCTCCGCCTCAACCAGAAAGCGGGCCCAGCTCTCAGCCCCGGCGTCGAGTGAACCGTGGGAAGCGTACGCCACCTGTCTCACGAACCCCGTCGAGGACCCGGAAGGCTCCCAGGCGCTCCTGAGACAGCGGACCCAGAGTGTCTGGAGAGGAGGCTGTCCCCCTCCACCCTCAAGGTGTATGTTGCCGCTATCGCGGCCCACCACGACACGGTAGACGACAAGTCTCTTGGTAAGCACGACTTAATTGTCAGGTTCCTAAAAGGTGCCCGGAGGTTGACTCCCGGCCTAACCTGTTCCCCTCCTGGGATCTCTCGGTTGTCCTCACAGGACTCCAGAGACAACCCCCTCGAGCCGCTAGATTCAGTTGGACTCAGGGCCCTCTCTCTCAAGACCGCCCTGCTGATCGCGCTGACTCCATCAAGAGGGTCGGGGACCTGCAAGCGTTCTCTGTTAGTGACTCTTGCCTGGAGTTCGGTCCAGCAGACACTTTCGTGATCTTAAGGCCGCGACCGGGCTACGTGCCTAAGGTTCCCACCACACCCTTCAGGAGAAGGTCGGGTAGTGAACCTGCAAGCGCTGCCCCGGGAGGAGGCAGACCCAGCCCTTTCACTGCGGTGGCCAGTACGTGCTTTACGTATTTATCTGGACCACTAGACGCTCTGAGCAGCTCTTCGTCTGCTTTGGGGGACAACAGAAAGGGAACACTGTCTCCAAGCAAAGATTCACCCACTGGGTTGTCGACGCCATTTCATTGGCTTATCACACCCAGGCCATGCCCCCCCCCTTGTGGGTCCGAGCTCACTCCACCAGGAGTGTTGCGTCCTCGTGGGCACTGGCTAGGGGCACTGCCCTAGCAGACATCTGTAGAGCAGCGGGCTGGGCAACACTTTTGTGAGATTCTATAATCTCCGAGTTGAGTCAGTATCGTCCCGTGTTTTCTCAGGTCCGAGCCCATAGAACTCGGTAACACACCGACGATCTGACCGGGTGAACCGTTTGCGCCTAGCGCCCTTTCCCCCTAACCAAGGGAAAACAGTGCGCCTCTGTTCCCGGGAGACCCCATTTCTTGGGCCCTGGTTGACTCCTCCCTAGCCCTTGCGGGCCCGCAGTTCAGCGGAGGAACTTGTCGACCCAAACCACTGCGGGTACCGCAAGCTACCCTATACTGGTATAGGGGCTCCACGGGTAAGGCCTCCTGCTCGGACTCCCCCTGTGTGTAATGCCACGGTACTGTCCCCTCACGAGCTGACTCCCGTGTCTCCCTTAGGCAGTTGCAGCTGCCTCGGTTGCCGTGCTGTATGCTTCCCCCATCTACGAGGCTGGATCTACCACCGCACCTACTTTTCCACATAGGTCCTAAGTATAGGCCATCTGATGTATGTGCCACTTAAAGTTGCCTCCCCTCCTGGGTAGTCGTGGCCTCCGCAGGGTCTTCTCCGCCCTGAGTAAGGGCTAAGACCCCCTTCCCTCAATGCGTGTAAGGGCCCCGGCCGTAGTCTCTATGCGAGAAACATAGAGAGAAAAGAGGCCCAGCCTGGCTGGCCCGTTCCCATGTTGGCGGCCATCACCTTGTTCCCCTCTCCAGGGTAACGATAAGGAGTCTGATGGCTTAAATGGGGCATTGGGGAAGGGTACGTGCAGCCTGATACAGTTGGTCGTTCTGCACGTAAGACTACCTGCTCGCTTCTGTATCAGCAGTTCACGTACACGGCTCAGTGCATGGCACTTTGTAAGTGGACCCCTAGTGTCGCTTCTCTGACACAACGTGGAGAGGGGGACGTCTAGGTTACGTATGTAACTCCGTTGTGACGTTGTGTCTCCCCTGCCACGTCGCTGAGCCGAGCCACTGTTGTGAGCCGGACCATTTCCGGCTCCTCAGAAAAATCCTGAATGAACTCTCGTATTTGCGCCGCTTAAATACCCGTATGTCCGGGGGCGGGACATGCAAATACTGGTTGCCAACTCTCATTGGCCTTTTTTCATAGTTCAGAGGTGAATATCGGCGCTCAAGAGAGACCCCTAGTGTCGCTTCTTTGACACAACGTCTCGTTCCCTCCATCAGGGAACGGAGGTTACAAACGTAACCTAGACGTTTCCTTTATGTGATATTTGGAGCTACAAGGTCTGATCACCATTCACTTACATTGTATGGACCTACATAGCTGAGATGCTTTTAAAAAAATCTTTGTTTGTGTTCTGCTGAAGAAATAAAGTCATACACATCTGGGATGGCATGAGGTTGAGTAAATGATGAGAGAATTTAAATTTTTAGGTGAACAATCCTTTTAAATGTATCGCAGCGTAGTTCTAGTGGGAAGACTAGCAGCTGTACATCATCGCACCATTAGCTAGGTAATTCATAGCCAATCACATGTAAGCCATTGCTTTATAAATCTGCTCACAATCTATCACATTGCTGTTTCAGTGTGCTAACACAGCAACCTCCACCACCCCACCACCAACAGTTGAGTTCCGTCCTGCACAGGGGTAGGCTCCTCGCCCCTGCCTCCTATCTCTGGCAGAATATGATGGAATAAAACGTTTCTATTTTATATTCATCAAATAAATGTCATCTTAAATCTCACTCAAGTCTGCAAGTCTTCCTGATAGAACTTCTATTTTGGTTTCTAGCCTGAAGTCATTAAATGTCATGGCTTCTTATTATTATTGGTTTCATGTTTTAAAAAAGGATCATTCAAGTGTTTTGATATAAAGGGATAATTCACAGCTAAATTAAAATTATGTCATCATTTACTCACTCTCATGTTGCTCCAAACCCACATGACTTAATTTTGTCCACAGACCACTAAAGTGGATGTTAGATAGACTGATAGCCTCAGTCTCCATGCACTTTTATTGAAAAGAAAATTGAGTTAAAGGTGACAGAGTGCGACTTACATTCTGCCTACTGACTGAGTTTGCATTTTCAAGTGAGCTACCTACATTGCAGTTTGCCTGCATTCAACCTAAGTAAAATACAAAAATAAAAGTATTCTCTGAAAAACTATTTAAATAAGAAATTGGTTAAAAACAAATCTAAAAAATCAGATGATTCATTCCAAGCAGGAAAAAACATTAGAAGGCACTTTGGGCACTTTTCAGCTGGTCAGGCTGGGAGACCACATTAAACCAGCTAAGACCAGCTATCTAGCTTAGGCTTGTTTAACCTGCGTGGTTCAAACTCTTCCAGCATTGTCAACTTTTGATATATTCAAATTCTTTCTGTTATAAATGTCTGTTTGGACTGTGTAAAATACTTTTTTAAAATCTTTTAAGGTAGATTAATCCTTATGATATTGCTTGCCCAAAAATAAATAAAAATAACCATTTACAGTAGGAAACATCTTGCATCAAATGGTGATCATGATCCAAGTGTAGTTACAAGTTACTGCATAATATTGTTACTGCATTACAAATACTCACCTTTGCCATTCTCCACATCCTGAGAGGCGATAACAAATCCAAATCCTTCACCTGCCTTCCTCTTCAGCTCCACCTCATGCCCTTTCAGCACACTGGGCTTTACTTTCTCTTCTGTCTTCACTCTGGGGCTGAGCACTGTCCCGCCTTCCTCTGAACTCATCCAATCCCGTGGCTCGAGAGTGAGAGTGACGGGTACGGAATCCAGGAAGCTGGTGCTTTGGACCAATGAGGAGCGCACCAGTGCTGGAGAGGGTGGGGTGATATAGTTACGGGGTAATGGTGTGGAGTCGGAAAGCAGGACCTCAGAGTCAGAGGCAGAGCGTGGAGGTGGAGGAGTGAGTCGTCGCACAGAATTAGGGGAAATGGAAAAATGTGAGGGGCCTACAAAATAAAGACAAAATAGCTGAACTGTTAACTTTATAAAAGGGATGAAGACTATACATAATGACAAATTATTCTTGTTGTTCTGCACTCTTGTTAAAGGGATTGTTCATTCAAAAGTGACAATTCTGTCAATATTTACTATGTATGACTTTCGTTCATGGTGCAAAACAGAAAATGTTAGGCAAAATGTTTGTGACTGTCACCATTTCCCACCATTTCCTAATAATCTGCCAAACAACTTTTTTCATGTTCTACAGAAGAAAGAAAGTCATACTGGTTTGAAATGACATGAGTGTGAATAAACAATAGCCTAGTTTCCATCCACATTTCGCGCTATTTTGTTTTCGACAAAGCGAAAATGCGAAAAATTAAATTGTGACATTTGCCACCTTCTGCCCATTTCCATTCAAATGCCCTTTTATCGATAAAAAGGGTGTGCGTGCTGACGTCATGCCTAAAAAAACCCTTTGTCTCATAAGTTTTGGTTTAGCGCAAAAGAAATCTGTCCTTAAGCCATTTCCATACAGAAATGTGTGTTTATCACTAATTCTCCTCCCAGATGTCCCTAATATTAATAAAGTATTGAGGCAATTCATTGAAATTAGTCAGTTTACTATCATTTTAATTAACAAATAAATTAAATCAGAAGAGGAGGAATTGCAATTAAAAGGGAGCAGTTGCTCTTCTGATAGGACTGTAATATTGGTCCTGCTGTTGCACCTATCGCAAGTTGGCACCAGTTCCAACCCGAAAGTGGATCGTCGTGGCCCTGTTCAAGCTGGCAAACTGCACTAAGTAGTGGCGGAATCTTTCGGTCTTAATATAAGGACCATCAATCGATGTGTATATGCGGTGTGCACAACTATTAAAGAAAAAATATTATGCGGTGTTACATCAGGGTTTACATGTGATACATTCCTGATATTCAATATTTTGAACAATCATCTAATCTAAAGCAACACCATCACAACTGCTTTATGTCCCGCATATTTCTCCAGCAACTTTTAACGACCAAGTGAACTTTATTGTCATCTAAAATTTATTTTAGATTCAAAATGCAAATTTATATTTTCTGAAGAAGCAGTAAATTTGATCCGAGGTAAAGATGGTTAGATTTAAAATATTTAAACATTTTTAAAAGTTCAAAAGCTCATATTCTGAAAGTGAACTCAGCATTGGACAAATAGTTCTGATAGTTTATAGTCTTGAAAAAAGTGCAGAACATTCTGAGGACGTCATTCAGCTGACTGTTTTCATCTACAGAACAGGGTAAAGCTACTTGAGTTTACATGGTCAATGTCACAATTGTGCTTAAATTTAATAAGTGAACTAGAAATAGTGCAGAATCTTCATGTCTATTTTACACCAACTGTTCTTTGCTTTACAATATCCAAAATCCTAAAACTTTCTTCTTATTTCCAAAATTAATGCTGATGTAGCTTTTTCTGTGTTAAAATACTTTCTATCAGAAAGACTTGAGATTATTGGAATTAACACGAACTAAAAGATACTTATATATTTTGGCGTAAGCCCATTTCTATGGTTCAGCATTCCAGTGTTGCTTGAACCATCAGATCATGCTGGAGGCGATGACGGCAGGGGAGCAGAGCTTAACCCTGCCCAGCATGGGACCTAAACTGGTAGAGATGGTGTGGGATGGTGGGTGAAAACACAGAAGTACGTGAACAATCAGAGACAGCTGGCAGGCTTATAAAGCGGAGGCTGCATTGTGATTGGATGAGATGCCTGATAGAATGAATCCCAAGATCTTTCTGCTAGAACTATACGTACGCTTACATTTCTCCTATCCCAGAGTAATATGCAGACAACTACGTAAGTAAGTCATTGATAGGTTCAGTTTTCTCAAAAACTGTCAGCATTCTTTCTCTCTGGTGCTTTGAAAATTCCTGTGTTTGTTTAGAGCAACCCGCTTAGACCCACCCCATCAAACATTGCTCAACCAATGGCGTGAGTTGTGGGCGGGAATATCTCATGTTTTTAAAACAATGTTTATTTCTGCAATTTCGTTTGGTGATGCTAGTGGTGCAGAAATTACTTTAAATTAAAAACGAAATCATTTTTAGTGATCTCAAACTTTTGGATCCCACTATAAGGGCCGTAATGGAATGTATAAACATATAACTTACCTCCTCTGTAAACTAGCAGAATAACCTCCCCTTTTTTAGAGTGTTCTTGCAAAATCCTTTGGACCTTAAATCACATAAAAACATTCATTAATGTTCACCATAACAAAAAGCTAAATTCGAATACTGTTCACTCATTTTCTTTACCTGTGCAAAGCTGAGACTCTGTACATCTGCTCCGTTGATCTTGACAATGGCGTCTCCAGACTGCAGTCCATTACACGGTCGGTGGTCCCAGACTTTCTTCACAATTGTCTGTCTCCCTCCAAGTCCTCCTGCTGTGACACTAAACCCCATATTGCTTCCCCTCTCACACTTTGCCAAAGCAACGGGAACAAGTTCCCCACCTGCAGGCAAACCCCCAACTCCATTCCCAATGATAGCGCTCATCGCTCCGGGAGATGGGATACTGCTGTTGGGACTGCCGCTACTTGCACTGGTGGTTCCGTTGAAGGTGAAGTAAGGCCCGTCTGAATGTGCACTGTTAGGTGGGGTTAGCAGCACATGCTGAGGTTTGCAAAGTTGGGAGTAGCCTCTTCCGCCTCCAGGAGAGAAGGAAACAGGCCCTGAACTTGTGTCTGTGTGGGGTAGGGGCAAACGAGATACAGGAGGCATTGAAGTGTACGAGAAAAGGTCACTTTCAGACGATTTCCCAGAGTATAGATGGAGAGGTGGAGAAGTTGAGAGGGAGTTGTTGTTGTGGTTGCGAATAAAGGAGGCCCTGTGAGGATACAGAGAGACATTGCATATATAAAAGTAACTTCATGCTTCTAAAAAGGTATCTGAGCTGAAAAGGCCAGCTTAGACAAGTGTGAATTTCCATGCTAGTTTCTTCATTTCACCTGTGTGATCCAATTGCAGACACCACCTCGCTGTCACTCTGACTGGCCAGCTCTGCATTCTGTATCCTCCTGATTCCTCTTGCAGTGCATGGTGGTCTGAAATATCCACTTCCATACCCATTTGAGTACTGGTATGAGGATGGTTGTCTTGGTGGTGAACCATAAGGAGGTGAATTACCATTAGCATCCAGACTCAACCTTGATGCCCGGACTCTAAGATTTCTTGATGACTCCCTCTCAAAATCAGACAAAATGGCATTGTTGTGGTTGAGATGTGGATTAGCATAAGGGAGAGGAGATTGGGCCTGCGGTTGGGTGGTGGTCGGTGGAGGTAGCCTATGATGGGCCATCTTAGGACTGCCGTCAGAGTTATAGAGCATGGGGTAGCCCCTTTGGACCACAAAGTCCACGTTATGGCCCACTGGGATGGCTTTCAAAATTTCCACTACTTGCTTGTGAGAGAAACCCAGCACACAGGTATCATTGATATACACCAGAATGTCCGCTGGGAAGGGCAAGAGATGAAAAGTGTTTAATACTCTTTTTTGTTGTGGTTTCAAATAAACAACAAAAATACATATTCAATTCAATTCACAATTCAATTTACTGGTTGTGACAGGGCGGAGGGCGGGGCGGGGTTGTGATTATATACACCCGGTCCCTTATCAAGCTAATTAAGTCTCCGAGAGGGATAAAGGCCAACTGCGGAAGGTGGTGCGACGAGACTGGTGCCGAAATCAGGGAAGGCGGATGGTATACGCCATAGTAGAGTTCTTGCCACTACCATCCACCCCAATGGAGCAGTCGAAAAATATATATAAAAATAAATAAATAAATAAATACTAAACTAAACTAAACTAAATGATCTAATGACTTTATAAAATGTCAAGTGGTGTAACCATCAAGTAAATGGTACTAAAATACTGAATTAATGCATTATCATGAACAAACATTTAATATATTTTTACAGCATTTATTAATTGTAGAGTATGAACGGAAAATCATGAACTCATTAATTCTGAATGCAATGCACACATTTTTGCGAAGGATCCTAAAACCCCCACACACTGTGACTCCCCATCTAAATCACCAGGCAGCGCCAGCGAGTCTGGGAGTTAGAATGCTTTCTTGACGTTTTTACAACCCAAAGAGCCTCTCCAGAGACACTCGTGATATCGCCATCTACACACTGAAAATCTATACACACACACGTTCCTACAATTTAAAACCCAGAAATGGCTTATTTTTAAGGAAATATGTTTTGTTCCTGTATGCTTGGGTATTTCTGCTGTTATATTAAACTAGTTAAGATTGTTTAGTTGTGTAGTTAAACTCTGACGGCTTATATAAAGAGTCTAAGAGTATATATTCACTTTTAAGTGTACCAAATACAAGTTTCTTGGTATCAAATTAAACCTTACGACTCGCCCTAGCTGAATATATATATATATATAAGGTTACATTAAAATGTATTCTGCTATGTTTTACCATCTTTTGAGTGATTCAAAACACATCCGGACCCTGTTGTAAATTAGGCAAATGTCGAGCCTTGACAAGACAAAGGGAACCATCTCGCGCCAAAACTGAGGAGCCTCATTGGGTCATTCCTCCCAAAGGAGGTGTGACCTCCCTACCTTAAAAGTCAGGATCTGGTGTGGAATCGCTCTCTTGTTCTCTTCTTCTCTTGTCTCTTTTATCCGTTTTTGCTCTCTTGCTTTCTTACTCCGGTACTCTTCTGAACCTCTTCAAGTGTTCTTCAACTTCTCTTCAAGCTCTCTCGTTTTTCTTTCTTTGTCTTTTATTTTATTTGGCGTTTATCTCAGTCTTTTCCTTGTCTTCGGACAAAACTCAGCTCCCTCAGTCAACAACTACTCTTTAAGACGTTTTGAACTTCCCGTGAGCGATCCACGCTCAGGAAGCACCAAGAGAAGGCCTCCATCTCACGGACGCAACGAGGACACAATAAACACGCAGTCTTGTTCAGCGACACAAAGGTCCATTGTGCAAGTATTATTTCATCTAAATTCAAATGCGTTAAAGTGTGTAATTCCCGTGCTGGCTCTTAAGGTTTAACTGTTGTAACAAGTTTGCTATACCTGTAATCTCTTTATTTTCCTTCCTGTTTTACTTTGTTTGTTCTGTGTTAAATGTTTGTTGTTAAATGTGTTCTACGTTTGTTAAGTTTGTGATATATCCTAGTTCCTTGTATTAAACCCAATTATACTCTTGATTGTCTGTGTTTGTTGGTCATAAAACAAAGCCTCTTTAATGTGCGATCTAAAGCTACGAGCTGATATTATCAAAGTAAGTTAACGTGCTTTGATTAAGTAAGCTTATACTAAGAATAAACCTTCTGGAGAATTGATCAAGAGTATCGAGCAAAGTGGTTTGCTGGACGAACTGGTTGGTTGCGGTACGGGTCAATTCCATTAAGGTGTTCTGAAAATTAATACAGCCTGTCTGTATATGATGTATATTCCTAATTAATTATAATTCGTTGTGTTTAATTATCTATATATATATCTGAAGCAGACTTTTGGGCTATATAACCCCTGTTTTGGGGCAATTTAGAATGTATTGGTATCTAGTTCAAACCATATGATTAATCATTGATTACAATCAGTAATATTAATTGTACATTCCCCAAACCTGAACCAAGAAACCCTACATAATCTTGTTAATATTAGTTTATAAAAAAATTAATTGTAGTTAATGTTAGTTCTTAGTGCTTTAACTAATGTTAACAAATACAGCATTTGATTTTAAAACTGTATGTGTTGAAATGAACATTAACCAAGATTAAGAAATGCATGATAAGTATTTCTCATTGTTAATTAATGTTAACTAATGTTATAAATTAACATTAACAAATGGAACCTTATTCTAAACTGTTACCAAAATACTTCCCTTGTACCTTCAATACAAGTCTACAAAATGTAATCATTAATAAAAAAAATACAATAAAAAAAAACATTTTCAAAAATATCTTTCAAGGTAATAATTATAATAATTCTATTTTTATACAATTATAATGATTCTTAAAATCGAATATCACACAGTTTCTTAGGGTTACTCCATTTGATCTGAACAAAATGTGTCTTTTCAAAATTGAAATATCTGAAATAATGGGCAATGGGCAAATGGGTAATGGGCAAAAATCTACGTGTGCCAATCGGTATATGCATACAACGTTTATGATATTACCCCAATAAAGAACAGCCATATAAAGGGGTCAGGACACACCTTTTTTGCATTTTTTGAATATGTTCCTTGAGGTTCAGTTTTAATATTAGTAAAGTTTAATGGCACAAATATGAACCTCAGCTTGGTCTCAACAAATGCACTTCCTGCAGTGAGGAGGAAGTTTTGAGTTCTGAAACTGATAGTATGTTTTTATAGTGCAATGACCTCAAAATATCAAGGAACATTTTATTCATCAAGTCATAACTCCTTTAAGACATTTGCATGACCACACAAGTTGTTGGCTTATTAAGCATAATCGGTGTAAGATAATGCATGAAAATGCACTCAGTGATCATTTTTGGAATTCTCTTTAGTGACACTAGAGAGGGATGAGGAACATCAGGCCTCAGGGCCATATAATGCCCGTGAGACCATTTTACCCGTCCCGCGAAGCCATTTGAGAAATCATTTGAAAACCAAAAAATGGCCTTGATTCAATTAATCTAGAAAAAAATTACTTTCAAATAATGTTTAAAAATAATTTGAGATAATAACAACACAAAACATTGTATAATAGACAGACCTTTTAGAGTTTTTGTTGTGTGAGCACGTAACGGAAATGCGTACATTAATTTCAACCCACAATCAGAAATTGCAAGCAATTGTATGGCTTGCGAATAATTTTGTAAATACTCAAGTGTTTACTCAAGCCCTTAATATAAAAAAGGTTCCCCACACCTGCGCTAGTGGCTAAAGTTTAAGTTATATTCCACAGCATTTCAGCTATTATATTCTATTTTGTATGTCCAAGTAGGTCATCTATTCTAGTGTAGGGAATCATATAATGAATATATTATCATATACAAAATGCTTATGATTCAAATTGCATGTGACCAAGCATTTAGAGAGCAGCTGGTAAGGATATACAGTATATCTATGCAAGATCTAAAAATGCACTGTGTATCTAAATAGTGCATGAGGTGAGAGAGTAGGAGGGAAAGAATGCATACAGGTACATGTAAGTTTGCCAATGTGTGTGTGTGTGTGTGTGTGTGTGTGTGTGTGTGTGTGTGTGTGTGTGTCCATACATAAAGTCCATAATGTGTGTGTTGTTGCCCTTTATCTTTATTTAAATGTATTAATACATTTTAATATAGTTTATGTGACAAGTCCTAAAGTGTTCCTCTTTTTAAAGCATTTTCTAACTCTATAATGAAAATCATAATTAACCTCAAATGTAATTTTCTCAGTGCAGAAGGATTATAGTCAGTAACTGTTTTTTTAACTGTGTTAGTTTTTGTCTTTTCTTCATGCGGAACTATTGTATAACATTTGTTATTGCATAATGCTTTCATCCAAAGTGACTCAGGATGCATTTAAGGTATACATTTGTTTCAGTATGTTTTTTCTATGGGAATTAAACCCATGATTTTGGAATTGCAGAGGCAGCTGTTCTACCAGTTGAGCTACAGGGTCCCACTTTATATTAGGTGTCTTTAACTACTATGTACTAATATTAACATTATTACAATACAATGTGTAATTACATCTTATTCACATTTGGATCTACTGTGGTTGAGGCACTGGGTAGGTTTAGCAGTACGGTTAGGAGTTTAGGGTTTAAGGTTTAGGGTAGGATTAGGTTTAGGATTAGGGGTGAGGTTAACAGTGTAACTTCAGATTTAATTACATGCAAGAACGATCAATGTAAGTACAAAGCAACAACACACATACACATAATAAGCACATTGTATGAAATGCTTAAGTATACAGTAGTTAAAGACATCTAATTTAAAGTGGGTTCTAACTGGTTTGCGTGCCATGGTGGGGAAAACAAAGTGTTTGGTGCAATGTTAGGTTAAGTAAAAATGACTCCTCCAAATTAAAATTTGGGGTAAATTTAATCCATTTAACGTATTGTTAACTGGTATGCTTTAAATGATAAACAAAGTATACAAACAAGTAAAAAATGATCTTGTTTGTAACCACAGTGCTCTAGCGCAGTAGGCATGTGAAGTGTGATGTGGGTGGTTACCTGTGTTCAGTGTTGAAGGTCCTCCAGTAGTGATGCTGTAGATCTGCAGGAACTCCCTCTGCCTGCTGCCGCCCACAATGTTGAAGCCAAAGCCCCGTGGGCCCTTACACAGACGAGTGTGAACAGTGAACCCTCTCAATTCACTCGGCTGATCTGTAAACTCTGCCACTATAAAGCAGAAAACAACAGAGAGAGAAAGAGGATGATGACAGGTATAAACATGATGCTCAAGTGACAGCCAAATTATTAGGAGAAAATTTAAAAATGAGTGAGAATGTGTGACATTACAAAGGGTGGATGGTAACAGGTTAAACATTAAATAAGAGAGAGAAGAAACCTGTTTTTTTTAACAGAGAAGAGAGTGAAAATGGTGGATTGGCATGTCCAAGCACAAAGTGTTTATTTGAAACATGTAGAACATCACACATCTCATAGAAAGGATTAGCAGATCCTTTCTTCTTCCAAAAAATAAAAACATTTTGAAGCCATTATGAACCTCTCGCTCCTCAAACGTGAAGTGTGTAGTTATACCGACCTCTACAGTTATCAATTATATATTGCATAAGTTTCTAACAGACTGCTAAACTGCAGTCTCCTTATCTTAAACAATGTTAAGTTATTTAATTACATAAAACAGCTGTAAATAATAATATAGTATTTACATCCCCAGTGTAGGCATGTAACTGGAAAAGTTGAAAATTCACACAAACAAATATTTAAATAATGTCAATTTATTAAAAACAAAAAACAAAAACATTTGTATTTGTATTACTTTAGTTTTTAAGTAACTTTTCTTATTTCTTTTTATTTATTTATTTACTATAAATAATATTGGTTCTTTATAGGCAAGTCTAATCCTAAAATGTTGAAATAATACAATATATAAATATACATTTTATAAAATATATAAAATTGAGGGAGTCCTCGTGTTCCCTGTCACTGCCAGAGAGACCAGAGCTGAGCTGGCAATGTTCCTTCAATCAAGCACAGGGTGGAACATGACCTGATGGTTTATTCATGGCCATATAGCTTAAAAATTGATAGCTCACCCAAAAATGAAAATTCTCTCTTCATTTACTCACCCTCATGCCATCCCAGATGTGTATGACATTTTTTTATTTTTCTTCAGAACTCAAACAAAGGTTTTTAGAAGAATATCTCAGCACTTTATATGATAGATATTGGTGAGAAACAGATCAATATTTAAGTCCTTTTATACTATAAATTCTCCTTCCTGCCCAGTAGGTGGCGATATGCATGAAGAATGTGAAATGTCAAAAAGAAAAGCAGAAGAATGTGAAAGTGAAAGTAGAGATTATAGTAAAAAAAAGAACATAAATACTGATCTGGTTCTTACACACATTATTATATGTTATAGATTTAACCACTGGAGATATATGGCTTACTTTTATGTTTCCTTCATTTGCTTTTGGAGCTTCAACATTTTGGCACCCATTCACTTGCATTTGATTTGAGTTCTGAAGAATAAGAAAAGTCATACAAATCTGGGATGGCATGAGGGTGAGTAAATAATGAGAGAGTTAAAATATTTAGGTGAACTATTCCTTTAACAAATTGTAGCTACATAAAAAATGTAAAAACCATGAAAATCTGTTTGTAGAACTGGTATAGCAGACAATCACTCTAAGCAGCACAGGAAGTTGTGTATTTACAAGCAAATAATGAAGTGCTGTTAAGATACATAGCTTAGCCTACAACTGTTGCACGCTGATTATAATAAATATCTATAATACTGTAGTATAATACTGTATATACTATAATGCTACATGACCTAAATCTAAACAAAAATGACAAGGTACAAAGTGATAGAATAGAATAGAATAGAATAGAATAGAATAGAATAGAATAGAATAGATGAGTAAAATCTTACATTCAGTCATGCAGACATTCTCTCTGCTGTAAGTTCGGTGGTTAAGCCAAGAGGACGGTTTTAGCTGAGGACTGCAGGACAAACACATACCACAAGATGTCAGTGTTGTGATGTAGAAAAGACAGGAATTGTAGGAAAAGGAATAGTTTACCCAAAACAGAAAATTCTGTCTTCATTTACTCACTCTCATGTTGTTACAAACCCATAAGACTTTCTTTCTTACATGGATCATGAATAAAGATATTTAGAAGAATTTCCATGCTGTTCTTTTCCATACAATGAAAGTGAATGGGTACTTGGGCTGTTATGTATTCAGCAAGAGATGATTTTTGGCTGAACTATTCCTTTAAGATTGCATTGCTAGGAAATTGTTCAATTATTTAAAAATGATAGTTATCCTTATTAGTTGCTCCAAATATGGTATAATGCAGCATAAACCATTTAAAATGCAATATATATTGCATTACTGCATAACTTATATACTGTAATGCAATATATATTGCATTTTAAATGGTTTATGCTGCATTATGCCATATTTGGAGCAACTAATAAGGATAACTATCATTTTTAAAATAATTGAACAATTGTTTATGATTGTTCAGTAATACTGATCATTAATATTCTTACTCTTTGTAGTAGGGATTCCCTGAGTCGCTGTACGTCATCTCCCAGTTTTCGGACCCTGTTAACCGCGCACTTCTACGAGGTCCAACCCCATTCTCAAAGGCACTGCCATCTCCTCCACTGGAATCTCGTGATTGGCTGGGGATGAAATGGGGCCGGAGCACTGCTCAGCCCAGCAGAACCCCCTAAACACAAATACAGAAAATAATATTATTGAAACTTTTTAAATGAAATGGCATACTGAAACGCAAAGCATATTCTGACTGAAAACTAGAATTTTAGCATTCATTGACTTATCATTCCAGGACTTCATTTTCTCATCCATTAAATCATAATTGGGTTTATTTATTTTCTATTATATGCATAATAAAAAAAGCAAATGAAACCATCATCATGCACTGCCATTATATAAGTTTCTATTTATAGTGTACATTTACATTTTTATTAAACCACCTCAGTTTGTTTGTGTGTGAATGACCACGTACTGTACATACTGCAGCTAAATATGGTTTTCATTCCTTTTCTGAGTGCTTATCCCATTCTGTACATGCAGTTTAGTTATTTACGGGAGTGACAACTGCCTTCTAAACCAGATTAAATTCCAAAAGATTTTTTAAGATACATTTTCATTAAATCTGTATAGTGTGCACAGAACCGAACAGAATAACTAGTTTTTCCATGCAGTAGAAACACAAAGCTGTTTAAAAACAGCAGATTAAAATTTGTTGATGAGGGTTAACTACTAACTTGATGGATGATTAAAGTTTTTCATCACTTGTATTGCTTTGGTTAAAAAATAACTTGCACCAAAAACTCAAACTATGGCCGAAGCTTGAAGTGTTGTTAAGGTAAAATGTCCACAGGGTGGCGCCAAAAGTGAGTCGTACTTTTAGTTGTAAACAATTAAATACAGTCAACAGGAATGCATATTTGATTAACCCTACTCCTAACCATATGTGGGGTAAATGTTTTTATTTTAGAGCATAAATGCATCATTCAGAAGCAGCATTCCGATTTCAAGTGTGATTATGTTGGTGTGAAAGTGGTAAATATGATCCTGTCAGCTAAAAAGCACCATCCAGTTTGTTACTTTAATTGAAGTTTAGGCTGCTCACTCTTTGTCTAAAGGAAATTGCTTCAGTGTCAATTCTGAAATGTAAGCAGGGTCAGCATCTAAGAGATGGAGCAGCACATATAATCCATAGAGACAGATGGGTATGTAAACCTCCTCTGTTGATTGGCTTCAATGTCATGTTGTGATCGATGCCACTGTCATCTGTGCCACTGCCCATGGGGCAGAGAGACCATGGGCAGACAAAAGTGCACAGACACACAAGACCCAAGTGAAGTTATGAAAGAGTTGACTAGACAGTTTTGTTTTGCAGACTGATCTCAGAAATGTCTTCTGACAGGCTGGAATTACTCATGATGTCTGTCGCTACTTAGCATTGTTAGACTATGTTCAGTCTATATTAAGGGATAATGTACAGCCAACCGGTCATTATCACAAAATGAACCTCAATGTGAAGTGGACCCTGCTTATTTCATGGCTACTTGCCATGTGAATAAGTACATGTACATGAAAATAATAATTTAAGACAGAACACAAGCAGAGCTATGTCAGAAATACTGCCAAATTGATTGAATTGACCGCTAAATGCTAACAAGAATTCCAGATTGTTGTGTAAAAAAAAAAATCAATAATAGTGTTAAAACACTGATATCAATTCCCAACAACTAATCAATCTGCAGCTATTGACTGGTTTCCCACTGAAGCTAAGCAGGGTTGAGACTGCTCAGTACCTAGGTGGTAGACCTCCTGGGAAAATCATGGTTGCAGCTTGTAGAGGTCTTAAAAGGTTCTCAACATGTGACCTTTAAGCATCCCAATGCCCCAGTGTAGTGACAGGGGCCCTATACTGTAAAAAAGGCAAAGACTAGGTGGTGCAACATGATCACATGGGAAGTCTGCATGCTGTTTCAGTGAGATTTAGTACTCTAGGATCAGCCACATGCTGCTGACACACTGACAAGAGCCATTTCCTATCAGACATTTATGCATCAGGTCACCTGAGAAGCGTGTTGTGTCAGCAGTGTAGGAGACCCGGGTTCGAATCTCGCGTTCAAACCAGGAAGTAATCCTGTTCCCATAATCAGTGATGAGCACGATTCGGAGATTGCACATTTTCCTATAACGTTACATTTTTACTCCACTGATAGTTAGGTTTAGGTTTGTGGTTTGGGTTGGGGGGGTCAGTTGATAAAATATGCATTCCTCTGAACTGTATTACAGCCTGTACTGCTGAAAACAACTCGCTTTGGGTGCCCCTCTGTGGGAATTCACCTAAAAAATGTCGCTCACATGTACGCATATGGCCAACAACATTTATTGCTTTTGGGGACAGTGTTTCAAATTTCGGTTAGCACAGATACATTTTCACTATAAAAAAGTAAATCTACTGTTTCCGATTGTACATGAGATCAGTCAGGGAGGTGTCTTGGCTAAAATTGCACACTGGCCTCTATCCTTCATACGTAATAATCCTAATATAATTGGCTTTATCACTTTCCTCTCCTGTTTTGAGTGCTCTGGCACAATAAGGCTGCTGTTGCATAATTTTTAAGTATAAAAATGAAATAAATTATTAGTAGTATTAATTGGTCTTTGGATAACATTAAATAAAACTTTAAAACTATACCTTTCCTCTCAGACCAACAAAAAATGGAAGCATTTATAAAAATGAGTGCCAGAATAATCAATGGAAATGGTGATTGGGATGTTAAATAGAAACTGTCCTTCATTTACCAACTCTATTCATTAATATAAAGACACCCCCTTACATGCCTTGAAATACCATATGTGCATGTCCACAAAGTAAAGTTGATATGAAGGGTCCCAGGCTGGGACCTGAACATCTGCAACCTGCTGTCTTTATGAAGGTAATTAGCATATTCCCAGTAGAAACATAAGCCCAGCTGTAAACACACACACACAGTGGGTCGTGGTGTCATATATGCACACTTTATCTGCTTAAACAGCACTGATGTTTACCAAGAGTGGGATGAGAGCAGATAATAAAGTTTAAGACCATGAACTCTGATATGCAGATGCTATTTTAGTAATCATGTTGGATATGGGATAAGTCCCTTCAGTTCACTCGGCCGCCATCTTGATAACATCCCTTTTGTCAACCTTTCTATGTAGGCAATAGGCTAACAAGTACAGATCCAGTCTACTTAAATGAAGAAAGACTGAACTGTATGTCAAGATTATAACATTTCAAATCAGCAATAGAATCTGACAATTGTCAATTTTGCTTTAGCTCAAATCTCACTAAAAACTTGGTTGGTTCAGTTAATGCACTGGACTAAGTGGGTCAAGTTTCTGAACACCAAATAGGCATTTTTAATGGGTAAATGTTGGCGATAATGTGTCAAATCAGATTTCAGGGCAATCCATTGTGCTCCTTGGTTCTAATAAATTATCTTTTTGGACTGGGGAGAAAGCTTTGAGATCTGAAAGTTACAATATGTTAACATAGCACAATTAACTCTAATCTCAAACAATGAAAGAAAACTTGATTCCTCATGATATGGCAATTTTATGGCAGGTGAGTCAGGAGAAATATGTGGAGTTCTTAGATACGTATAGGTGAAATTCACTTTAACTTCCTCCCAAGAGAGGCAAAATGGTGCAGTAGACATTGGAAAAGTCATAACATATAACTAATAATCCGACAAACATAATCCTGACGGTCGTGTCATCCTTATCAAAGTGGGATCATTCATTCCCTGTGGATTATCTAGGTCAGAACGTCATCCAGACAAACTGCAGCAGACCCAGATGGTCTATGACAAGGATTTGAAGCTGTTTAAGGACCAGTCTCTCTAAAAGTCTTCATGATGTCAACTGGCTTGTTAAAGCATCTACTTCAGGCTCATTGGATGGTCAGAACAGATACTGAAGGAGACAATAGAAATGTATAGTACATATCTTCAACAGTGAGGTTGATTCCATTAGTCCCTTTTAATTGCTATAAAGCCTCTCCGAGGTGTGACAACACTGATTGCAGTGTGAGTGCATTTAATGTAAAGAGTTTAACTGTGAATATGCTACATATTAAAAGTAGCTATAATTGCAAATTGGTCACACAACACAAAGGTTTGCAAAGAGAAACGCCAAGCTAGGACAATTACTTGTCTTAAACCTCATCAGATGTTACTGTAAAAACATCTTAGTAAAAGAGTTTACAGGACATATGACATTTTTTATTATTATTATTACTTTCAGTTTCATTAGATAACTGAAAGAGCACATCTTACTTGTAATCTGCACATACTTCACATAAATCATTATGTAAGCTGATTAAAAAAAGATCAGTATTTTTTATCAGAATACTGCTGTGAGAAGCATCTCTTCTATACCCCTCTTATATTACATTATGCTTTGTGCTCCCCTCACAAATGTGAGGGGAAAGTGGGAATAATATCACAGGGCAGAAAAACTTTAAATATAACAAATGGCACAGAGATAGGCTTTGTAGGCTTCTCAATAAGAAAGATGATATTTTAGAGCAGACATCAGAGATGAGGCAACAGTGACTGATAAAAGGAGCAATCTGGGTATTATCTGCCTGGAAATACTCTGCTAATGTGTCACTTTGAATTTGGAAGACAAGAGGAAGATTGGAAAATGTTTGATGAGATTGAACCATTAAAGCCCATTTTGGCATGCATTTATATGCTGAAATTATTTCACATTCATTTACATAATGAAGTTATTTAGAATGGTGTAACTTATATTGTACACTTGATAAATGATTTATAAAAACAATGGTTGGTAATGACAAAGAGACTGGCTATTTAGTGCATGCAAGGCCCGTATCAGTTTGCCGTCTCAGTGCAAGAGGAACAAGATAAATTCAGGTCCATTCTAGAAGACCAGTGTTAATACTGTGTAATGAAGATCACACATTGCAGCATTTTGTAACTGACTCCAGCATCACCATAATATAATGAAGAAGAAAGGTTTGATTAATTTGAACACAAGTCATTTTTTACCTTTAATTCATTTCGCATATAGGTTCAATATTTTGATGTACATTTTAAATGTATACTTTTAAAACAGAAAGTTATGTTTTATAAAGACAAAAAGCTACTGTGTTACAGTGATTTTACCATGACTAAGGGGGATTTAGGCACTTGCATTTAGACTTCACATAGTGCCTAAGATCAGAAAATCACTGCATGGGCTCTCATGGCTTATTGTTTTTTTTAATCATTTAATTTTAACATGTATTTATTAAATACATAAGAACTAATACAAATATTTATAAAATATACAATATTTATAAATATTTATAAAATATTTTTTTTACCACATAAAACATCTGATGTGTCTTATATTATCTAGTTTTTAATTAATATTGAATATTTTGCATATTTTCATATGCACAAACTTCCCTCATAATGTTTATATTGACATTTGACTTTTTACACCTAACGTCCGATAGAGTTCATCTCTTCTGATCTCACTTTACATTTCAGACAGCATCATACCACCACCACTTTTCTACTAGATGCAAGCTAATAGATCTTGAGACTTTTACACAGCAAGATTGCATTCTAGTGATTTGGAGTAGATATCTGGAACAGTGCACATCTCATCTCTGTCCCCTCTATATCACGTTCCTGTTCCTACTGTTTTAATGTCACATCAACAACAAGTTTCCAGGGACAAGCAAGTTATATGTCCACGCTTAATGCAGAACAGCTGCATGATGCGACACAATCACCATCAATCAGAAGATATTATTTTTCTTTAATGCACAGTTTTGGGACCAATGAGATTTGACTGAGGGTGGTGAAGCTACCCAGCATGACAATGTAGAAAAAGACAAAATATCCTGTCGCTTCATTGCGTTGTGGCTGTTTAGGACATGATGTTAGTCATTACCAGGACCAGATGGAATCTCCTGTAAACATGTAGACATTTTCCATCAGATGCTGTGTGGGTCTGGTCATTACATCCACCTGTCCACACACAACACAAAAAGCATACCTGATCACTATTCTGCCTACCTGACAGACCTGAGTCCTCCTCACTGTTGTCACCGTCCTCGCCCACTTTCTCTAGGTTGCTGAGGGACTTGCAACGTGTGCGGAAGTTTCTCAGCAACTTCCGGTGCTCCTGGTAGGTAATGGGGGGACTATCAGGACTGATGTGGACTGGACGAGGGGTTCCATAGTAGTTCCCTAATCCAGTGAAGATGAGAAGAGTTTGGTCAGGCTAATTGCTTTAGGTTTTAAAATGGGTTGTACTTTCCAAAACACTGAATTGGATAATAAACTGATGTAGTGATACAAAATACTGTATTACTTTGAATGAAGCACTTGAGTCCTATGAACTATTTTTATGGTTCTATTTTTACCTTTTTGGAGGAATTTCTTATCTATTCCACAGCAATTAAAGATCGTAAATGCTTCAAGCAATAAGAGGGTGAGTAGATGATCCCACTAAGGGTGGAATTCTATACATCCTGATTGATATTATAACTGTAGACCTTCTTTCAACAGCTTTCTAAAACCTTTTTCCAATACCCATCTGTTATTGATTGAGTAACTTGCCTTTGCAGTGGTAAGTAAATCATACGCCCGTGTCAGCGAGGTGGGAATGACGCTTATGGCATTCTGTAAATGCAGCTGCATTTTTTATGCTAATTCAATTTATTCATTTAATCAGGCGAGGTAGGTGATCCTGCCCCTGAGAGCCATAACTCACGTACTAAAGGCATGAGTGTCACAGAGGCGACAATAATGATGCTGAGAAAGGAATGAGCTTCTGTTCCATTATGTTTAAAATAGTTTATAATGCTGAAATGAAACACATTTGGACTGATGGGCCTTTTTTAGAGGGCATATTACCTGTGTGATGGAGCATGATATTTAATTTTAAGTATAAACATGAAGTTTATCCTACATATAAGTATAAGTAAGCTGGTCAAATGTTGACACTACTGAAAAGACCAGCATAGGCCGGCATGAAAATACATGCTGGTCCTGGTTGGTTTACACTGGAGCTTGTTTGGTGCGGGTTTGGTTTATGGACCAGCCTACTCATGGTTCACATTGGTTTTCCAAAGAAATATTGCTGGTTAGGCTGGTGAAAAAGTCTGGTTGGGGCATCAGCACACCAACATTCCACGCTGGGGGCCAGTATCCAAAAAACAACATGGTAACCAGCTATGAAGGGCTTTTCAGCAGAGGAGGCACTACTGTAAAAATTGTGTAAGCACTTTTGCAATTACTTGATTTTCCATCAGACAAATATGCCATTAAATCTTTGGATATGATCCAAAGAGGGACACTGACCAATTCAGCAAAGGTTGTGCATTGTTGAATTGATTGAACAAAGAGAGAGGGAAAATGAGAGAGACTTTCTATTGTATTAAAATGTAAGCCGATGGATAGAAAATCATGAGTGCACTTGGGTTGGGCTTCCAGATTTTTTTTAGGAAATCCCTGAATGTTGTTCTCACCATGTATTGATGTCAAACTTACAGTACATCGGTATGAAGTCAATACAACAAAATAAAAGTAATGATACCTGTCTTTCTATAGTACAGGTAATATGAAATACTGACTCATTTTGGTGCCCACACGCTGTCTTACTCAAGTACAAGTGCAAAAAGAGCACTCACGATTCATGATTGCGGCTGTGTTTGAGAAGGGTTTAAATGCCTCTGTAAGACATTGAAAACTTTGTTGATGTGGTCCATCCAGATGCAATAAGTATCAATTATTTAGAAAACAGTGAAACATAGTGTAATACACAGATGTGCTCAAGGAATTTACAAATTTAAAAGGAATATTCCAGTTGAAATACAAGTTAAGCTCAATCAACAGCATTTGTGGCATAATGTTGATCACCAATATAAATGTTACCTTTTTAGTATCATCTGTCTTTTTTGTTTATAACAAGCAAAAATCTGAGTTACAGTATGAGGCACGCACAATGAAAGTGAATGTGGCCAATTTTTTTAGGGTTTAAAAGCAGACATGTGAATCTTACCATTTAATAAAAAGCACTTACATGAATTCTTCTGTTAAAAATCATGCATTATTTGAGCTGTAAAGTTGTTTAAATTGTATTTTAGGGTTTTAGAATTTGTTGACATTACATCGTCATGGCAACAAAGTTATAAAATTGAATATAACTTCAACTTTAGATTTTATCACACTAAATCATGTTAAAAAGCATATTTTTTACATCTTTTGAAAAAGTAAGTATTTAAAAAAATTGCCCTCCATTCACTTCCATTGTAAGTGCCTCATTTTTTTTTTAAGAAAATGAGGGCAATTTATTTTTGTGATAATCAATATTATGCCACAAATGCTGTCGATTGAGTTTAACCTGAATTGAACCCGGAACATTATTTTAAGACACAAGCAGAACAATTTTTTTTCTTGCAAAACTCTTTTAATAACACAATGCCACGACCCTCACAAACTTTGGCAAATAGATCGTAATTATTTTCTTTTCTTATAAGCACTCATTTTAACAGCCTGTTAACTTGAACTTAAAGCACCCAACAATTAAATCTGTACAAAACTCTTTTTATGACACAAGCTGAACAGATTAGTTTGTAAATTGTTATTATACAAACATTGTTCTGCTCCTGTTTCATGAATAAGGCCCAATGTGTAATGAACTATGGAATGCCGAAAGGGACAAAAAGAGTTTTTAAATCACATTTTAAAATACATAATATTACAGTAAAAGCATGCAACTTCTGACCTTTGACCATAACTGAGGCTAAGACAAAATGATGTTTTCGTGTTGTATGTGGTGTATGACCAGGAAAATCACAAAAGTACCACAGTTTTTGAAGTATGGGGTCATGAATGTGGGCTGACCTTTGAACTTGCCACTCTCCAGCAGTGCCCCGGACTCCTCAAGTGAGAAAAATTCCTCAACCGAGACAAAGTTATAGTCAACTCCTGTGATCTCTCCGTCTCGTAGCAGTCTAGTTGTACCTGTGGTTGACAGCAGACAGGCAGGGACACATTTAATACAGCAATTGTGCAAAATCACAATAGCCTGAGTGCTGTTGTAACAAATTTCAGTATACTGGGATTCAGCCATAGACAAATGGCAGCAGGTAATCACAGATGTGTGGAAATTCAGCATAACAGCATGATTGTAAGTGTGAAATTGCGTTCATACAACAAGAGTATGCTGAGTATTTATGGTCTATTTTTGTAGCACTAATGAAAATAGTTCCAAAGAAAGCCAAAGCAGGATCAACCAGGATCAAGAGCTAACTGTTGTAAGTGCAAAAATCATACAGAGTTATAGAGAGATCACTGTCCCACATGAAAGCCTTTAGCGCCATTTGTGTGTGCAGTTCCAGATAAAGAAAGCACCTTATCCCCTCTCCATTCTCCGTGACTGACAAGTTAACAGGGCTATGAACAGCCAAGACCAATTACAGCGATCCAGCCTCGAAAATCTGACAGTGCCCTCCCTCTCTCTGCAGGCTGTGAACAGCTCCGCTGTGACACAACATCAATCTCCAATTCTTTCTCACTCTCCTACTCTGTGTGGTACCACACTCAACCCAAACACACTCTCACATCCTCCTTCCACTTCAATTTCTCTAATTACGAGTCTGAAGCAAAATCTCCCAATGCATCACAATATGAACATTAGTCCTAGTGCTTCCCTCTCTGAGGTCCTGCACTGTGGATTTATTGCAGTGTGTGTGTGTGTGTGTGTGTGTGTGTGTGTGTGTGTGTGTGTGTGTGTGTGTGTGTGTGTGTGTGTGTGTGTGTGTGTGTGTGTGATATTGATATATTAACCCGCAGCTCACACAGCCAGAGGCCTACTGGAATGATTAGAGCAAATTACTTACCACTGCACCCACCACACGTCAATCACAGCTCAACAAGAGGACACTCAGATGCATCGTCTGTCTAATTTAAGGGTGGCCTCCAGGGTGAGTGTGTGTGTGAGCATATGGGTCTGTACAAAATTAAGCAATGCTCAATGCACATGCAATGAGAGAATTCTTCATACAATACTGCTGTGAATACACTAATGATGTATATAATAAGAGAGCTCAAGTCATGTCATGTATAATTCATGTGCAATACTACATTTCTGGTATGCATAATTGCATGTTCATTTAATGATCATTAACATGGGACATGTCGATCCACTTATTTGCTACATTGTTCATTGCCCCTAAAGGTGATGTGAGTAATGTTTTTAAACTAACATACTTTGTCCTATCCCAGCTTAAAATGCAACAGAAACTACAATTATTAAACTATAAGCATGAAAGATAAGAATCACAATTCAGTATGCAAATAAATGGGAAATTGAAGACCAATCAGAATTCGGCGTGCAAATAATAAAATATTCTTTCTCTGCATTTTTATGGTGGAAACTTTAACCATCAAACAATTGTAAACAGTCAGCAGAACTGTACTTTAAAAGAGAAAGCAGCAAATAAAAACTTAATCCATATAATTACAATGAAATGCACATCTATGTGGCAACTACTGGACAGAATGTTGATAATGCAATATAGGCCTACAAACAATAGTAATCTAACAGGCTTTAGGATTACAGTAACATTTAGCTTGCTTTCATTGTATTGTTGCTTAATATTTGCTGCAATTTAAACATGGGTAGTTGACAAATAACATGTCCAATTTTTTGGTTATTTAAAAAATGTATATGAATATATAAGGGGAAGTGTGTATTTTGAGTATACTATAACTGGCTAACATTTGAGCCATCATTGTTGACCATGTGGTTACAGTAACAGAAGCCTTACCATGGCAGCAGATGCCAGATTAATGTAATGTATTGTGTACGTATTAAATCATTATTTAGTTTAAAAATGTAACCAACAGCATTGTTGTAAAAATACACAAAATTACCTGTAAAAATGTATATATTTTTTTTATTTGTAATTTTTTTTATTTGGAATTTGGGAGAAATGTTGTCAGTAGTTTCGAGAATACAACAAAACTATTTTACTCAAACACAGACCTACACTAAATACTAAATCCAGAGAAACTGAACATTTGGAGTGATCTCTTAATTGATATATATATATATATATATATATATATATATATATATATATATATATATATATATATATATATATATATACAGTATATATTATGAATGACTATTGATGTTTTCTTTGATTTTTTATGTTTTCTTTCTTTTACTTGTTGGCAGGTCCATAACCCCAATATACATTGAGGGGGACAAGTCCTCCCCAATAATCAGATATGGCAGTTCGGTTTAAGAGTGTTAGTGTCATGTAAGATGTCAGTATATAACTAAACATGCAATATTTGCCCACTATTTTCAGATTGAGTAATTTCCAATTCTGAATTTTGTACAGCATCTCCTAAAAGTCTTCTTGTAAAAGAGACCATTTTATTTTGAGAATGAGACACCAGTTAAAGTGGTTCACCTAAAAATGTAAAATGTACTTTTACTCACCCTTATGCTGTTCAAAAAAATTAATTTTTCTTGGAACATAAAATTGATATTTTAAACAGCTCCATTCCATAGAATAACAGTTTATAGTGAGCAGGAGCTGTTGAACTTCAAAACGGACAACCACTATACAGTGTTATTAAAGTTTCAGTATTAAGACACAATAAAAGTAGTCTAAATGACTTGTGCATTATATTTCAAGCTTTCTGGGGCCTTAAAACAGCTTTGTGTTATATGGACTACTTTTATGGTAAATTAAAAAATATTCTTTGGACCTTTACAGTAGTGCTGAATATGAACTGTTTTTGTACGGAAAAGAGTAGCGTTAGGATTCTTGAATAAAATATTGTGTTAAGATTCTACTGGGGGGAAAAACAATGAGGGACAACTTGAGGGCAATAACTAATTATGTGGTTTTTTTTAATTAAAATTATTAAAACAGTCATTTCATTTTACAGAGACATCAGTGATGAAAAAAAATTCACATTATATCCGTCTTTTCTTTGATACAAAACAAAAAAGAAAGAAAAGATGACTTAAACAGGCAAATTGCTAGCAATGTAGACACAGTCTTGTACTGTGTGAACTTCTGTGTGAAAATACATGTATCTTTTAAAACCAAAAATTATACAATTTTGCTCCTTTATCACATTTAAAGCCTTTATTCAGAAAACGACTGCATTCAGCACCTTTACTCTTTTAAAGGACCGAAGAGGACTATTATATTTGTAACCTCAACACCCACAACCCCCGCACACAAAATGGTTTGGTCCCCCAGATTATTTGGTTAGATAATGTTTGTGAAATGTCCATTGTAATGACTGTGTAGATTACACTAGATTAAGATGTTTTATTCAGTGCCAAGGGTGATGTGAAACATGTATTTTGCATTGTTTGCTATTGAAGTAACTGATTGTTAAAAGTGATAAACTGAAAGAAGATCATAATCATACTGTTGTGTTTTTGTGATCAGACAGACAGACACACAGACAGACAGACAGATAGATAGATAGATAGATAGATAGACAGACAGACAGACAGACAGACAGACAGACTTTTGATTTAAAAACTGTATTAGTATTTGTTGAAGTTAACATAAACTAAGTGCTATACTATACTAAGTAAATGCTGTAAAAATGATTGTTAATTGTTCATTCATGTTAATTAATATTGTTAACTAATGTTAACAATTGGAATCTTATTGTAAAGTGTTACCCAGTCCACATTAATTTTGTAGCTCTATATTCATATTATGTCAACAGTTGTCTTATTTGTTTCCAATTGTATTTCTCTAAAGGAACTTTAGGAGAAACACCCCAAGAGCAACCTCTAAGCAATTATTTTCATCTGGGTGCTTGACATGTCATACTGTATTTAAGCACTCAAACACACTAAAAACTCTGAAATCTGAAAAAATTTAATAAAACTATAATAAAGCTCAACAGTTTTTCAGGGATAGCTTCTTACAGTCAGTAGATTAGCTCAGTGTGAATCATTAGCTCTGATCTTAGAGGTGCAGCACAGTAATTGGCCACAGATCTGAGACACCAAGAATACATAATGAGACTCTCCAGCCATGAATTAACAATGAGCACATTAATTGTTTGTCAGGTGTTTTTGACACCTTGTGTCATAATGGTGACCCACTAGAAATAACCTCCTTGTGAACTCAGCATACTCAAGGTCCTTCCAGGACAGATTGAGAGACATACAGCTAGACAAGAGTAATAGTGGCAATCACACATCAGCTAACACTCAAACACATACATACACATACATGGCCAAAGTCTCTCTTCATCATTAGTACAGGGGCATTCAGCAAGCCGTACTGATACTTATTTCCACTGTGGTAGAGGGCCGCACAATCTGCTCAAGGCAAGCAAACAAGACAAGCAAACTAATGACAGCTCGAAGCAAACACATGATGACAACTGGAAAATGATGTAACTTGAATCAATCTTTCACGCATTTAGTTTTTGCATAATGGACATGTAAAAGAGTTTACTCTTTCTGTGCTAAAATAATTCTTAATTTTTACAGTTATTGAATGAAAACGTAATCAAATGAGCTGTCTTTAAAAGTTTGCTGTACATGGTACCAGAGTAATCTGTGCAGTGTGCAATTTATTCTCCAAAGAATCTCCCCTGTACTTACCCATCATAAAAGCCATTTAATTTGATTCCATTGCATGAATAATTGATAAACGGCCTACCGTTTCTTAATTCCTTTAAGCGGTTTAATCCTTTATGTCCTGCTCTCCTCTTTAGCACTGGGCCATGTGAACTACGCTCTCTTATGCAGTTGCCCCAGCCAATGTTTCTCAACAATCGCTCAATGACTTTTGTTTAAAGGAACAGCGAAAATATATATTTGTTTTATTCTAATGTGCACTCATTTTGGAATGACTTTAAATATCCTGAATCTGAGTATGTATATCTTAATATAAACAGATTCTGAGAAACAGGGAAATCTGAGGTGGGGATGAATGAGAAAGAATTTACTGCACTAAATAATTAATATTAAAACATGCTCATCTGCATAATGTTGATGGGATAAACAGCATTATGCAATCCAATAAAATATATACAAGCCATACAATACAATCAGAAAGTTAATTTAATTGAAATGAAATATAACTAATAAATTATAATGTTTCACTAGGATTTAAGTATATCGGAATTGAATTATTATTTCGAATGCATTATTGCAACATACTTCTGCCTTCAGCTCTACAAGGCAGACATTATGTAATAATGAGATGGTCATACACTCTCTAATACATATAGCTCCATATAGCGGCCATGTGAGTGAACACATTCAAAAAAAAAACCAAGTTGCCTTGCTGTTCACTGCCTAGAGGCAACATATTACCTGAAACAGAACCTCGTAAGTGACTAAATTGTAATTATTTATGGTACAACTCATGCAGCAACTCGAGAACTTGAGAAATAGCATTCCTCATGTGAAGTGCACAAAAGCAGAGACTATGTAGCAGAGATGGGTCACTTCTATTAAAATGAATGGGAGAAATTGGAACGCCCAACAGTCAATGGATGTAGAAAGGAAGTCCTGCATTACAGGTATAAGAGACAATCACCTTTATTCATACAGACATCACCTGTCAATCAACATGAGAACGTGCATGCTCATTAGGTATACAAGCCAGGAAAATTTTGTTTTGTAGTGTGATCTGATATAAAAGAAGCACAATTTATAATACCAGTGTAGTCAGATTTTACTGATGATTTGAAATATTGTATGTTCTTTGATCGTAATCTTAACCAATCATTTTGGAGATTTCGGTCTTTCCCCATTCAAGCAGATAGAAGCTTGTGGATGTGGGCGCGTGGTTGAGCATTTGTCCTGAGAGAGAGAGAGAGAGAGAGAGAGAGAGAGAGAGAGCGGTAAGGGTTCACACCTGAGCACACTCTTGATGATTAACAACTGTGTCTTGTTGCAGAAAGGCTCGGGAGAGCTAGAAAGAGCGGGAGAACAGCAGAGGAGGGGAGTCCAACCTGGGTGTGTGTGTTGTGCTGAAAAGTCACATTAATAAAAAACTTGATTGTTCACCTGGTCCCAGCTTCCTCCTTTTCACCCAACAACGAACCTTGTTTCAGAGTTGCACTAGCATGCCGCTCGTTTACATAGAAAAAAAGCATTCCAAAGATGGCTGCCGAGTGAACTGACTTGCTAAAAAACTTTCATTTTTCTCTAACAAGCATAAAAATACATATCACATTGTTTAGGAACCAAAATGACTGCAAAAATATTTTATCCGAAATAGATTGCTGCCATCAACAACAAAGCCACATGTGGATTCATTTTGGCATTATGAGTGTTACCATAGAAACAAATAATTTCTAAGTCCAAGAATGTGAATTGCTCTGAGTAGAAACTCTGAGTTCTCATCTTGTAATCACAGTTATGCTGACACAACGTGAATGCAGCAATATGTCTCCTTCCTTTTGGAACAGCCTCCACATTAGCAGTGTACTAATGATGTCTTTTGGAACAGAGCCCACTCACACAGTGGCTAAAACAAAATAATATAATATATGATATGATATGATATGATATGATATGATATGATAAATTCACCATACTGTATTACATCCATTATTTACAGTAAAACTGACATAAGTATTGAACATTTCTCAGTTTGTTCGGCAGATTCAATGTCAGGCTTTGCCTGTGACTATTTGCATGTATTTTCTGCTCTTAGATCAAAGCATGATTGCTTATGTATTTATGTCACCCCAATACTGTCAATGTATCTGCTGCATATACTGGACAGGTAAAGTATGACTACCAAGCTGGAGGAATCAAGACTGTTTTCCATCTCTGTCAGATGAAACTAGAGCTCGCACCCGGAGGCAACGACAGGCTGCTCTGTCTACACTGCTTATCCAAACTAAAGCCTATTTCTGGATCAAACTGTGATATTTACACAGCTATGCAAAATTAACAGCACAGTAAACATTTAAAATAACTAGTCAATTCTGCCTAGGCAAACTTTAAATGCTGGCATGACAAAGCCAAACTTAAAGTTTAAACGTAAAGTTTGAAACCCTTGAAGATTGATGGTTATACATGGTTAAATAGTTTTGCTGGTGAGCAACATGGCTGGTCCAGCAGCTGAACCAAAACCAAACCAGCATAGACCAGCTTGGATCAGCATGGAAATATATGCTGGTCTAAGCTGGTCTTTACAGCTGGGATATTACATGAAGTGTTGCCTCTCTTTACATTGCAAGTTCAAACATGATGGATGACTGAAAATTAAAACTGCACAATAGCTTTATCCAAAATAATTACAGTAAATCAGTAGCTGAGAGTATTAAAGTTTTTTAGTGAAGACAAAAGTTGGAACCTTCAGCACTGATTGAAACAAACAAAGAAGAAAATAACAGAACAGGATGTTTTGTGTTCATTGTCCTGTGTAAGCATTGGGATAATTTATGTTTGAGGGTGTACATGTGAGAGCACCACTTGTGAATCTTGAAAATGTGTTGCACGTGTGTTGCTGTATCCCAAATTATGCTTGTGTCTTGGCACAGCAAAAGATCAGTTTAAAGGCATGCTTGTAGTCCGTGTTTGAGTGTTCATATATATGTGTTTCGGCTCTCTTAGCAAATACACTAGTACACAACGAGTAGCGTCAAGCTCGACATGACCTAATTCACTTTAAATCAGAGATTACCCCACTCAAGTCTACATAACCCTTCAAACACACTCACACATATGTACACAAACACATGCACAGAGCCAGACCATGCGCCAATACGTCCTCTGGGTGAACTACAAGTGTGGCAACAGAAAACAACTGAACAAATGTAGTGATTGGAAGCCTTACCACACTGCATGAAGAATAATTAGAAGAGGGGATGACGAAAGAAAAAAACAAACAAATAGAGAGTCAGAATCACTTGAAAAGTCTCAATCATCTTATGGCTGGGTATCACCCAGGGGCATAGCTAGAAGAAGGGCAGGGCGGGCAGCTGCCCTAATGCCCAGGGTGAGAGGGGGCCCGCAATGGTCAACCAAAAGAAACCATAAAAATTACAGCTGGCATGAGGGGTGATGAAAAATGACCAAGGCCCCCCAAAGAAGGGGGTCCGACAGTTTCTTTGCACTGGGGCCCGCAAGATCCATGTTTCGCCACTGGTATCACAGATACTGACCATATAAGGGTGACTGTCACAAAAAAATGCATTTGAGCATGGAGCTACTTTCTTATGCCACAGATCAGGATCTTCCATTGCTAGATCAAAAGATGCACACAAGCCTCTGGTTCTAATTAAAAAATGTCACTTCATAACTAATAATGACGGCTTGGGCTGTGTCTTACAAGTCATAGGAGAAACAAGAATGTGTGTGTTTGAGAGAGAGAGAGAGAGAGAGAGAGAGAGAGAGAGAGAGAGAGAGAGAGAGAGAGCGAGAGCGTGATTACCTGCGTCTGTCACAACTCTCAGGCAGTAGAGCTAGTCAGCTTGCTAAATATAATAGAATTCTGGTCAAATACATCCAATTTTCTCTGTGTAAAATAAGCCGTCGGGATTCTCTCTTAGTATTTAGCTGTAGAAACCGTTCTCTCCTCCGCAATGTTGATTCCAAAGTGGAAACTCAGGTAAAAGTTAAGCACCATGTTTTTGATAAATCCATCTGTTATGTTTCTCAGCTGTGATAAGTCTAAATGCTGAAGCTGTTAGTTTAACTGTATTTCCCAGCTGTAGTAGTGTAGTAGTAGTCCGATCGATCATGGAGTTAAAGACAATGCTGATGATTTCAAAGAAACCACTCACTGAACTTAACTGGTTCATAACTGTTCTTTTGTCTCCACCAGCTGGCTAAAATATTTAATGTCACAGGGAAAAATTAAAAGACACACATATCTCTTTTACACATCTGTGCTGCTCTTCAAATTTAGTTTAGAATGCCACAAACACAAGTGGAGTGAAACAAACAGACAAGCGTCTGAGTGCTGATGGTGTGAGACATCAGTACTCATGGAATGTCTCTCGTCCAATCAGATTGGAGGACTGGAACTAACTGTTGTATAAACATATACATAAGTCACTGTCAATACATTGCAATATTATAAGTGACTCATACTTGAAACTAAGAGAGACCCTTCGCTTTACTTTGTAAAATATAACGTCCACTCTAAGAAATGCCGGATTCAGAGTTTACACTTATTTAGATGACCTGCTTCTTTGTTTTTTTAACTGCAGGATATTCTAAGAATGCACACATAAAAACAAATTAAAAAGAAATGATGATACATGGATCTAAAGTATTAATACATTATTGTGAGCAAAAGATTAATATTCTTATATGATAGCATCGGTACAGCCCTAGTGCATCCACAGTAGTTTCATAGACTAATAATTCCATCATAAAAAAAATAGCAGAACTTCATCTACTTAACAAAGCTTATGATTTTGATGGAGGTTAATCCAAATCTGTGTCTTATCTCTGCATGAGGATTAAAATGGCAAAGAAATTAAACAAAATATAATTAGGGCTTTAAAACTCAGGATAAAAGCAGCAGAAAAATGAAGCAACAGGGAGTTGAGAGGAAAAGAGGATGTGAAAGAGAGACGCCTGATAGAAAAGAGCGTGAAAAGCAAAGTGAAAAGCATAGAAGTGTTATGAGGGTTTCTTCCCCAGTTCTTTCAATCTGTCTTGGTGATATTTTCAAAACACCACCACGCTTGAAGGGATAGTTCACCCAAAAATGAAAACTCTTTCATAATTTACTCACCCTCATGCCATTCCAGATGTGTATGACTTTCTTTCATCTGCTGAACACATATGAAGGATTTTAGAAGAATATCTCAGCTCTGTAGGTCCTCATAATGCAAGTGAATGGTGGCTAGAACTTTGAAGGTCCAAAAGGGACATAAAGGCAGCATGAAAGTAATCCATATGACTACAGTGGTTTAATCCATGTCTTCTGAAGTGATATGATAGGTGTGGGTTAAGTCCTCTTTTTACTGTACATCTACACTTTCACTTCCAAATTCAGCCACCTAATGATTGGGGCTTGTCAGAGGTGGAGATTTGCAGTAAAAAAAGGACTTAAATATTGATCTCTATCCCACACACTCTTACCATATCACTTCTGAAGATATGGATTAAACCACTGGAGTCAAATGGATTACTTTTATGCTGTCTTTATGTGCTTTTTGGACCTTCAAAGCTCACCATTATCTTGCATTGTATGGACCTGCTTGGCTGAGATATTCTACTAAAAATGTTTGTTTGTGTTCTGCTTAAAAAGACTGTCATACACATCTGGGAAGGAGTAAATGATGAGAGAATTTTCATTTTTTTGTGTGAACAATACCTTTAATAATAAATATCTTTCAGCTTTCCCCCTTTTTCTGTCTCTCTTTTCTCTTGTATCCTTCCTTTCTTGCCACAGTGAAACCAGTTGAAGCTGGCAACACCTGCTTTCTAATAAATGGATCACACCCCAATTAACACTTCATAACAAAAACAGCAGTACCTTGAGTTTAATCTTCCTATGTGCAAGATGGTAAGTGTCTGTAGACACGAGAGCCGCGAGACTTATCTGTAGGTTTTCGAAATTAAATGTCTGGCGACACTAATGGTGCAAAAATTACACACCTTATCTACTAAGTCTCTTAAACTTTGAAAGAGAAGCTTCTGAGCAATAAAATGTTCCTCTGAGATACTCACAGGGCACAGCTCTCAGGTAGAGGTTTTCTCGTATCACCTGTTGGAGGTGACTGTCCATGGAACCAGGTGTGAAACATTTGCTCATATATAACCGCAGATCCTTGCATAGAGTTGAGCCTGAGAGATTGACAGACAGAGAATTAGAGAGAGACAGACAGACAGACAGAGAAACAAATATAGAAATTCTTAACACATACCATGAGAATATCCCATTAGTTGACATTAACATTCACAAATAGGCATTGTGCTTACCCACCTCAAAATCCGCATTTCAAAAAAGCTGAAGAGTTTGCAAAAATGAACACACACACACACACACACTGAAACATTCTGCTGTGGTCCCTGGAGACAGTATTGATTAACCTTTGGATATCTTTGAGGTGTTTCTAACAAATCAACAGAGGCCAGCGTTGTTCTGCATTCCAGCCAGAACAGCAAACAGAGACAATAACTAGTGAAGACTACAATACATTTTTACATACAGTATAAAGTCATGTAGTAATATGTAGAAACACATGGGCAATTCCATGCAAATGCCGACCATGTGTTCTTAGCAAAGAAACAAAACCCCTTTTAAATAGTTCATTTATGGCTATTTTTCACTATATAAAAATTACATAATGAATGTTATTGGGTAATTTCATTGTTTATGCACCACATATGAAGTGTGAACCTTCAATGGTTAAACAAGATTTTAAAACAGCTATATCTAATCATTTCAAAAGTATTATATTCCCCAATTTATGTCATAAATAAGAATTTTACAGAAAGACAAGAACATATATAAGCTCTCTTTTTCATTATAGTGATTTCTTTATTTACTAGGGACACATACTGTATATGTATGTAGTCACTATGCCATTTCAACAAGGTTTAAGTGGTTGAAGGGATAGTGAGAAAATGAAAATTCTGTCATCATTTATTTATAAATCTGCATAACTTTCTTACTTCCATGGAAAGTCAACATTCACTTTTATTGCATGTAAAAAATGGTGTGTGTGATGAAAGGATGAATCAGTGAGTAAAGGATGAAAGGATTTTGATTTATTATTTATTTGATTTATTTTTTATTTATTTCGGAATGACTATTTGCACCCTGCTGTAAATAGCATCTGCCACACAGGGCACCTATTTGCACCCCAAACGTTTGGTGAAACCACAGAAATATACGACAAACCAGACAATAGATGCCACTCTTTTTCCCATCCGATTTCCTGTTTCGCTCTTAATATTTCCTAAAATAATAAATAAAATGTCAATATAAATGTTGATTTCATCAAAGTGATTTGGTCATGGTGAATGTTGGGGAGTGCAGAGGGGTCTGTCGATCGCGGCTCAGCATCGCTTGTGTGGATATTGCATCACTGTAGTACTATAGTCATTTTGAGGAAACTGTGTTTTTTTGGCAGAAACCATAGTTTTAATGCAATTAACAATGGTGTTACTACAGTAATATGGTGGTAATAAAGTAACCATGGTTCATTTTGTGATTACTGTAAATTTACAGCAAAATACTATGATGAAACCATGGTTACTGTAGTAAAACCAAGTAGTTTCTTTGGCCACAGTTCTGCCATCTGAGACAAATTAAGGGAATCCAAAAGGATTTCCATCATTGTAGGGCAAAATCGTCAATCTTACAACATTCAGTGTGACATGTTCGCCGACAGCCAATTAATAGCCTTTGTGATGATCTTTAGCCTCTGATGAAGTTCTGGCAGTGTCAGAAATTTAGCATTGTAGCCGTATAGTGTGACTGCAGTTACGATGGCCAGATGAGAAAGTCTGCGCCTCTCTTGCACCCCAGTTCACTTGGAAAGAAATCCGCTCCACGTCTGCACCACCATAGCAACATTTGTGCCCGGTTATTACTCTAATCAAGCTCTTTCAATGCTTTTTCTTCTTTTCATTTGATTTTTTTTTTTTTTAAATAAGCATAAAATTCTTGAAGAAAAGTATAAAACTTCAGCAATATGAAAGTATTATTCCCTATATTAAATAAATACAGAGCATACAAAATGAAAATAAATGATGGCATTTTCTTAACAGGGTTTTTTTCTTTACATTTATCATTAATTTTCTTAACAACTTTATATTAATTGCTATTTTATTTTCAATAAATTTGCTTTAAACGTCTGTAAACTTCTTTAGTTAAGATTTACACCTCTCAGTTTGAACAATTTCTAATGGTAAGTATTTATGGGACGTTTTAATCCAATTCAGAAGATACAGTTGGATACAATTATAGAAATCTATGTCTTGTTTGTGCATTATCCATAGAAAATTAGCAAGAGCTAAATATTATCAGCCTATATTAATTTGAGTGGCCAAATTTTCCCTTATGTGAACAGAGAAGTTTGTCATATTTCGGGCCACAAGTCTTTTTATTTCCACAATGAATGATTGCTTGTGGTAGCTCATTATTACTTTAGGCTACCTCCCGCACTCACGTTCATTCTCAACATCAGTCATTTTTTGTATTTGGGATCAGGCTTAACAGTCTACAGTCTTATTATAGGCGTAATTGACAAAATCAGCCTATGCTCGTGATGGAGCGGTATTGGCGCAA
This sequence comes from Xyrauchen texanus, assembly GCF_025860055.1. Lineage (NCBI taxonomy): Eukaryota > Metazoa > Chordata > Actinopteri > Cypriniformes > Catostomidae > Xyrauchen > Xyrauchen texanus. The sequence continues at coordinate 13,379,401 of NC_068312.1, forward strand.
CGAACATGCTGATGTCCTGACTTTAAGGAAAAAAAATGCTCCTCAGTGGCGGGCAAATCTCACTGTTTCACATCTATTCCACAACGCTCCCGTAACATGAGCCACTTTCACTGATCTGGACGATTGGGCCCATAGTCGGCTACGATGTGTATTGTACAGTCTGACATAATGTCGCACAGTGTGCCATGGCAATATCAATGCATTCATATCGTACAGTCTGACAAGCAACAATCTTAAGGACTGTAAAAATCCCACAGTGTATAGAGGGTTTAAGGTAAGATTAAGGTTAGGTTTAGTGTGTGTGTGTGGGACCCTTAAATAAACAATAAACTCACTGCAGTGATGCCCATATACTATATGTTTGTATTTAAATATGGGTGCAAATAGTATCTGACACTATTTGCACAAGGATTGTGGTGCAAATAATATTTACATTTATGCATTTGGCAAACACTTTTATCCAAAGCGACTTACAGAGCCCTAATTACAGGGACAATCCCCCCGGAGCAACCTGGAGTTAAGTGCCTTGCTCAAGAACACAATGGTGGTGGCTGTGGGGATCGAACCGACAACCTTCTTCTTAACAGTTTAGTGCTTTAGCCCACTACGCCACCACCAAGACCATATCTGCCACTATTTGCAATGGGGTGCAAATAGCATCTGCCTTTATTCTTTTGGTTAATTGTCCCTTTAAGTCTATATCACACAAACATTATTCATATAATAAAGTTGAAACCCTTTGTATGAAAACTAACTTATGTATTCAGGTTACAATGAAAAGTGTGCCACAGGGATACACTCACTCACACACACATAGCCTTGCATTAAAGTGACAAAATGTCAAACGAACACACACACAGTCTTGGCACAAATAGTCAGTGCTCCACTCAACATGGCCGATCTCTTCATTTCATCTGCTGTGGTTTATGGTCAGCCCACTTGGCTGTTGTAGATTAACAGGGTGCATTCGATCCAATCAAAATGACAGAACAACCCCCACTCCACCTCTCATAGCAATAAAACTTAGCTCACAGTTCTCTAAAAGGAACATAAGCCCTGCAACAACACGCACACCCACACAAAGCATCCAGCTATGATATGACCACTGTGATATTATGAGAGGATGTTATTGCTGGTCTGTTGTTCTACTCAAACTATATATAATTAATTACATATACTATTGAACTATTGCTTATAGTCTGTCCATATTTAAACTTTAATGTAAAGTTATGAGGAGCAGGATTTTAGGCTAACAAGAACTCACAGTGGGCGGGACTACCTGGCATGTCCCTGCAGAAATATAAACCAAGTGGACCACAAAAATGTTCTGTCACTCGACATTTGCAGAGGTTGGTTAGGAAACAAACTTTGAATAACGTGGCAGATATACCTTTTATCATGTGTCAGTTTATCGCATTGTACTTAGTTAGGACACGGTGTAAGGGATTTTTTAAAACGTCTAACCCTAAAGCCCAAAGCATTGTTATGTTTTTACGTGTAAGCCACAATATACGTGTCATCAGCAGGTTACCCTGCAGTCAACACTCTATCATACGCATTTGTATGCATCTTCTGTGCATGTGCAAGAGACTGACTGCAGTAACGTGGGTCAACCAGCTGGCAACTTCTAAAGTTGGGCCGTTGCTTTCAAGTAGTCGAAGAGGACAGTAAAGCATTAAAGGGACAGTTCACCCCAAAATTAAAATTATCTCATCATGCCATCCAAGATGTGAATGGCTTTTTTTCTTCTGCAGAACTCAAATGAAGATTTTAAGAAGAATATCTCAGCTCTGTAGGTCCAAACAATGCAAGTGAATGGTGACCAGAATTTTGAATCTTCAAAAATCACATAAAGGTAGAATAAAAGTCATCCATAAGACTCCAGTGGTTAAATCCATATCTTCTAAAGCACTAGGAAAGATGCGGGTGAGAAACAGATCAATATTGAAGTAATTTTTTACAAACTTTTCTTCCCCTTTAAACAGCCCTGACCAGTAGATGGCGATATGCACGAAGAATGTAAAATAATGTGGAAGTGGAGTATTATGGTAAGAAATTACTTAAATATTGATCTTTTTCTCACTCACACCTATTATATCACCTCTGAAGATGCTGACTGTTATTTTTGGACCTTTAAAGTTCTGGCCACCATTCACTTGCATTGTGAGGACCCACAGAGCTGACATAATTTTCAAAAAATCTTTGTTTGTGTTCTGCAGAAGACATCTGGGATTCATGAAGGTGAGTAAACAATGAGAGCATTTTCTTCTTTGGGGGAACTATCCCTTTAAGTATTACAGCTTTTCTCATTTGCTTTGGCTCTATTTTATAATTATTTTTTTCAAAACATTAAGTTCAAATCTCTGAACAATTATTTTCTTGTTCACACCAGATCTTGGGACCAGAATATTGTAGAGACTTGAGGGTGGGCTCTTTTTACTTGGGCTAATAGGTGACCTCCTAGCAGCTACCAAGAATAATAACAACCACCTAGGAATGCTAAAGCAAACACCTAGAACTCATTAGCTACCACATAACAGTGCACAACAATCACTCAAAACACCTTTGCAAGTGCCTTTCTAAAACAAAGCAATTACCCAAAACACCCTTACCACTTAGAAACACCCTAGCCACCACATAGAATATGCTAGCAACCACATAGCACTGCACAAACAACCATTCAGAACACTTTAGCAATTGCCTAACTATGACCTAACAATCACCAAGAACACCCTGAGAATTACCTAGGAACACTCTAGCAACCAAACGAAACAGGCTAGCAACAGAGCACAACAGTGCCCCACCCACTTATTCAGTCGGGGTTCTGGAAGTATTAATCCCATACATTTTTTACAAAGGCTTTTTATAAAATCCTCCATAAAAGTTGTGAGCCATGAACCAAACCAACCAGCTCCGGGGTGAATCACAACTTTACAAATGTTGTTTAGAGGCAATAAAGTATCTGAAAATCTGACAGAAAGACAACGGCACAAGGCTGTGTACTTACCATCTTTCACAAGGGTATCAACTACAATCCCATGAAGCATTGCGAATGATGTAATTGATTAAAAAACTATGGAAATATATCAAACTGTTGATTTAAAGTTGTTGATTATAAGTATGCAAATAATATATTTTATGTTTATTGCAACATATTCTGATATGTACAATTAGATAAGTAGTTTAAGGGTAAAGGGAGACCAAATCGATTTTGTCACTCACTGTGCACCATGGGACTGTGCAGTCGCTCTGAGGCAAATTTTGCAGGCTTTGTTTGCCGCTGTTCTCTGATTGGTGAACCGTTCTCTGCTGTTCTATGGGTAATGTAGTTGTTTACCAGTAATTCCACTATCAAATATGCTATTTTAACAATGAAGTGGAAATAACACAGACGGATGGCTTCAACAGAATCATATACTATAGATGAACAACCTCAGAGCTCAAGTAGATCAGTCAAGTTATCACACAAAAAAAAGTGATTTTTACTTCCGGAACCAGACTGTTGCGCTTTACTATGTCGCAACTTACAAACAACCATTTAGAACACCTTAGAAACTTCATAACAATGACTTGGAAACCACCCAGAACACCCTTGAATCGTGTTGGCAGGTTTAGCAGGGGCAGACACCACTCACTTTTTCTTCAGAATATGTACAAATCTATTTAAATAATGAATTGACAAAATCAACATAAAATATTGCAAATTAAACTTTGTCTAAATGAAGACAATCCTCAAAGGCCTTCACTTTCATCAATCCCATTGTTTGGGAGACAAGACCTGAATTAAAAAGACTTGGATGCTTTCAGCTGGGATAGTACACATTGATCTTCTTCAAAATAGACATGCCAGAATTAGCACAAAGCTTCTCTTTACTGTGGCAATTGTGTTTATATAGGAAACAAGGGCAGATCAGGTTTTAATAATAGAACAGGAGGGTGCATTCCTTGGCTTATTAGAGATTCTCATAAGCTAATACAATGCGCAACATTTTACTGACAAATCTTTTTTTTTTTATCATCTGTCAGGTGAAGTCTTATGGCTGAGAAAAGTAACAGCACATTTATCTTTGACATGACAGGATTTGAGGATTTGAAATCTTAATTTAATTCTCTGCAGCTTGTAGTTGGTTTTACAGATGTGAGAACAGCAGAGAGAGAGAGAGAGAGAGAGAGAACGAGAGAAAAAGGTTGCTCATCAATCTAAGCATAGAGGACAGAGGAAGTCATGGTCAGGTTTGACATATTGGTCCACAAAAAAAAAAAAAATCATCAATCTCATGACACTGTATGATAGATATCAGCGCCCCCTAGGGGTGACATACAACCCATGTGACACAAATAACACCATCTTACAACCAATGACCAAACACACTACATGAAGGGTTGACAGAAAGATGGATTTTGCTTCTTTATTCAATGCTGTCTGGGACTCAGAATATATATATCAATGTTAAATGTCAGCAGGAATAGTTGGCATAGTTTCAAGGGATTTAATAGGACTAAAATTTAACATTTAAACTTCATGGATATTCGTAGATTTAACTTGAAATACATAATTTATTATATAAGAGGCACATTAAAATTCTGTACTGGTTTTGAAAATTGCTGTCAAAAAGTACAATTTTAATTTTCAAGAAAATGTGAGTGGTGCTTGCCAGAGCAAAGGTGTTGCTATGCTGTTGCTAAAGTGTTCTGAGTGGTTGATAGGTTGTTCTGGGTGGTTACAAGATGTTTACTTACTGGCCTAAGACAAAAGAGCCCATCCCAAAGTCTCTATGGCATTCCGTTTTCTAAAAATGGCTTGGGTCCCTCCAGTATAAGAAGGTGATTTTTGGCACATTTTATCATCTGTCAGGTGATGTCTTATGGCTGAGAAAAGTAACAGCACATTTATTCTTTGACATGACAGGATTTGAGGTATCGTTCATGTCCGTATCATAAGTAATGCAGGATGGGTAACATGCCAAAATGTAATATGTAGGCTTAGGGTATCTAAAACCCTCACCCTAAGTATGAGTAATATTATTAGTGATGCTTGCCTTATTAAGCACCACTAACAATAAAAAAGATAAAAAAAGAGAGAATTAGGAAACTAAAGTCCACTTTCAAACCACTCAAGTAATTCTCAGTGATAAATTACCTGGAGACACTGTCTTGATTCGGATTGGATGTGGACAGGAGTTTAAGACCCCGCGCATGTCTCCTAAGGTCAGCCCCAAAACAGGAGTTCCCCCAATTTCTAAGATGATATCACCAACTGTGATCCCTCCCCCTGGTGCAGCGGTGACAAATGGGAACTCTCCATAATCGGCTCCACCCCCGATGAAAATGCCCAGCTCCCCTGAGCTGCCCACCAGGGGTACGATGCTCTCCTGCACTTTGGAGTGCCAGTGCAGTTTCTTCACTGCAGCCTTAGACATTGCAATCGAACTAAGAGAGAGAGGCAGAAAGAAAGAGAGAGAGAGATTAGGAAGGGACAGGAAAATGTAGAGAAATTAAATTTATGTCAGTACTGATAGACACAGAAAATCGAGTTGTCAGAACATTAGAATGCTGGACACAGGAGGAGACCCAATAGATAGTCTATGCTATTCAAAGTCAATAACCTGTATAGCAGAGGTGGGGTAATCGAGTTACATGACTTGACTCGAGTCTGACTCGAATCGCAAATTTAAGGACTTGTGACTTGCTTGACTAAATGAAGAAAATGACTTGACTTTGACTTGAAAACTAGCGACTCGAGACTTGACTTGAACTGCATAACTCAACAATGACTTGAGTGTTTTTTTATTATTATTATTTTCAATAACTTATTAACAATAAATTATAAACAGTAACGAAACGCGTTTAAAAAATATTTCGACATCAATTAATTAATATGCAAAAATGTAAGCCCGCCAGCAGCACTGAATGACAGATCATTGTCCAGTTCCCAAAATAATCTCCTTTGGATATAAAGATTTCGAATTGGACCATGTGAATAAAAAAGATTTGCCAGATGCATAATATTCAACACAAAAATATCCGATACAAACACCACAACCTCGAATTTCATCAGAAATTTCAAAAACCACAAGGAAACGTGTAAGTAATCATTTCATCATCCAGAAAGATTAAAATGATTCAAGATTAATCTCATCTTTTGAAGCGACAAGTTTGAAATTACCCGACAATTACCCTCTAAATGTGTGTGTGGCTTTTCTAAAGCTTCTCAACAGTATAAAAACATAACAGGCAGATGTGCAGTCACAACATTTTATTTAAAACATGACAAGTGGTATCAAATATACAGAATGACTTGTGACAAAATCCAAGCGCTCTCATAGTGATTATGACTTCTGAAGACATTAACTATATAATACCTTTATGACTATTTGATATAAATGTATCTCTGAAGGGAACTGACTGTCTTCAGAAAAGTTTGATGGCATTTTCTCATCATCTTACCTCCGTATAATACCTAATAAAGTATTGTTTATAAGCGCTGGGCTGCTTTGTGTACAGGCATTACCAGGGTAACAGCTATATTTCTGCTGCATAAGCACCACCTAGTGTCAGAGAGCGAATTTCCATTTTCATTCTGCCTGTCTGCCGTTTTTGTTAGATCAATGTAAAAATCTGACCGCATTTTTACACAGCATACATGCAGTATACCAGTACAGGCTAATTCTAAAAACCTAAACAATTTGGAAAATAAGGTATCTAGAAGTATTCACAGTATTTTTAAGTGCCCATGATAAAAATACTGTGCATGTTTGTTAATGCAATTTACTATATATATTTATAGTATAACACATTACTGTTATACAGTTCATATAAACAAAATGTATATGTATATAAGATCATCTTTTCAGAGCAAAAATAAATATTTATTTCAAAAATTAACCTCTTTATTTTAGTACTGTGGCTTGACTCTACTTGACTTGAAACTCATCAGGACTCGACTTGACTTGCTTGATTTGTCTGCACTGCACATGATACTTGACTCGAGACTTGGTAGTTAAGACTTGAGACTTGCTTGTTACTTGAACATGTGTGACGTGCTCCCACCTCTGCTGTATAGATCATTTAGCATTTGCTAACACTTACAGTGATATTATAGTAACAGAACACTATTTTTGGAATATTCAACTGATTAAATCTGTCAATTAAATAAAGCACATGGATCAGGTAGGACAGGAGGTCAATATGTGCCCATAAACCAGTGGTTCGTAACTGGTGTGTCATCACCCAAAAATGTCTCACAGGTCTGTTTTGATAGGTTTGTTGACAGTAGGGGAAAATAATACTAATTATGGCTCATCAAACAAGTAAATAGAAGTGAATAATTTGTGTTGTGAACAAAAATCAGCCAGTTAGTTTGTGCATTTCTTCTTACTCAGCAAAACTATTTCAATAAGAAGCCAAAGCATCAAACACAAATCGCTTTCAGCACTGCTTTCACTCTGGTTTTGAATGAATGTTTCAAGTGAACAAATTGTTCTCATTCACTTCCATTATTTTGGTGGTGAACGACTCAGAATCAGTTGAGTCAATGATTGAAAAAAAAACCCTCTTACGTGTCACCACCTAGGGGTGTAAATATGTAATTACTCAAGAGAAATTGCATCTTAACAAATCAGCACACTAAATCAAAACAATGAATCAACATCCCCACCAAAATATGGAAAGCTGAGAACAAAAACAAGCGGAGTGAAACAAATAGCGAAGTGCCTCAGTGCTGTTGGACTGTATATCAGCACTCTTGGAATGCCACTTGTCTAATATAGTAAATATAGTAAAATATAGGTTTATCAGCTTTTACTGAAATCATCAGATGTAACTTATTCACATCAAAGTTCGTGGGTCTTATCAATCTCTATGATTTTTGGTGCAATTTTGACATTTTGTAATATGGTTAATACTTACTGTATTTGGCCCATTGTTAGTTCCATGTGCTAGGCTGGTAAATTACACTTCTGCTGATGTTTATGTGTTTACAAAATAGCATTTTCCTATACAGCCTATGTCATGTTAATAGTTTTGTATGTTGTTGCCTATGCAGTAAATGGTAATAGTAATATTATTATGTTGGGTTGAAATTTAAGATGTGAAGCAAACCAGGACCACTGCCCTAAACAACACAGAGTATGTTCTTATTTCTAAATGGGCTATAAGCACCCTCCAGACAAAACAACAGATGCCCTCTCTGTGGGAGGCACAATGAACACTACACCAACTTGCTTCATCAAAACAAGTGGAGGAGATCTTGAAGACAAAAAAAATAAATATTTGAAGAAACCACCTTAAGCACTTTGACACATAACCACAGTGAAATATTGCATAAATGACTAAGAAAAGGAAAGTTGTTTTTAGAAATAGTCTAGCGTCATTTGTTTACAGATTCCATTTGGTTTAATATTTAAAAATACAATGAAATATACACATAAAGTGTGACTTAAGTCTCCAATTTTAGAGCCGATCTGTCGTGTATTTTCAATAGAATCCTATAGAACTGTAATACTGGGGCATGTGCTCGGTCATAATATTTACCAGAACATTAGATTACAAAATTACTATTACATAATGTAAACACAAAGCTTATCGAAAAGATTATTCACAGCTGTATTACATATAATAACGCAACTGTGTCTTCTATTCATGTTTATTCTGCATACTGTATATTCAATTTCCTATGGCTTGATTCATTGAAAATGAATTTTAATGTTGAAATATGCATTACTTTTTGCATAATGGAATCATACATTAGAAAAGTCCTCTATATGTTTACAGTATTTCCAATCATCGTGTTGTTCCAGTTAAATGATACTTACATGTAAAGTACCATTTATTTTTGGGCATGCAACATGATAGTACTATGGTAGGCATGAAACCATGTTAATACATGCTTTTTGGACATGCATCATGGTAATACCTCTATGATGTACATTGTACCTTTTAGTATCATGCAAATACCATTGTAACTAAATATGGTAATCATTTAGTACCATGGTATTTATCCAAGAACCATGGTATTACCATCACCATGGACCCTGATAAAGGTTGTTATGAGTCGCATGGACTACTTTTATGACACTTTTGGGTGCTCATTTAAGTTTTAAAGTGATGAACAATTCACTACCAATGTATTCAAAACACAGGCTTTGAAATTCATTAAAAATCTCCCTTTGTGTTCTGAAGAAACTCATTTGGGTTTGGAACGACATGAGGGTGATTAAATAATGACTGTAATTTCATTTTGGGTTGAACTTTTCCTTAAACATTGGTTAAAAAAATTATCTGAATTTACAAGAACATATTCATTACTGGCTACATAATAATTATAGGCCTAAATTACAGAAATAAAAACAAACTTCTCTTTAACAGATGCATTAAAAGTCACACAGGTTGCTGAAATTGCCACCCACTTCTTAGAGTGAAACAAATTCAAGTCACTCAACAACACTTATCAGATTCAAAAGAGTTTCAGCTTTCTTTGGTAAAATTCAAGTGGACAGACCCTCTGATGTGAGCGTGACAGACTACAATTCAAAGAGACATGAATGCTTAAAGCTCAGAGCTTAAACATGCAGAGATGCCCCACTAAGTGACAGTTGGCCCTGCGAGTGCGAGGGGCAGGTGCAGTCTGAGCGAGAGTGCCTTGAGACATGAGAGTATTAGAGCAGAACTTTCTTTCCTTCCTCACCCCATCTAATCTCACACTCCAGAGAGACTTTAAAGTGACAGTGACGTGTAGATGTCCAGCGAGAAAGAGATAGGGGGAAGAGCGAGATAATCAGAGGGGGAGATGAAGACAGGACAGATGGCGAGGGAGCGCAAGGGGCTGAAAGAATTAAGAAATGAACGTGAGAGGGGGCAGGGAGTCAGGTCATGCAGGAAAAGAAAGAAAATGCAGAGTTAGGTTAGTTAGGACTGATGCCAGATAGAGGAAGAGATAACTGAGTAGAAGAGATGATAAAGATGAGATAAGAGGGGTTTGTCGCAGCCAAAGAGGATAAACCAGATCAAGTGGTCAACAAGTAAAAAGAGAAGGAAACTTCTACTGCCTTAAACAAAATTAATAATTGGTTATTGTGTTCAGTGTTTGCAGGGGCTGATTCTTTTAGAATGGCATAGGTTCAGTTTTATTTTAAACATAAAATTCACAAAGCCCTTAAAGAAATAGTTCACCCAAAAATTACAATTCTCTAATTTACTCTCATGCCATCTCAGATGTGTAGCACTTTATTTCATCTGCTGAACACAAACAAAGATTCTTTTAGAAGAATATTTCAGCTATGTAGGTCCATACAATGCAGGTGAATGGTGGACAGAACTTTGAAGCTATAAAAAGCACATAAAGACAGCATAAAAGTAATCCAGTGGTTAAATCCTTGTCTTCTGAAGTGATCTAATCCATTTTTGGTGAGAACAGACCAAAACATAACTCCTTTTTCACTTTAAATCTTGACATCAGCAGTCTCCTTGGCGATTGTGATTTCAAGCTTAATTACACTTCCTAGTGCAATCTAGCGCTCTGTGCATGCTTTAAGAACTAGGAAGTGTAATCAAGCTTGAAATCATGATTATGCCAAGAGACTGCAATGGCAAGATGTACAATGACAGAGGAGTTACATTTTGGTTTGTTCCCACCTAAAACTGATTATATTGCTTCAGAAGACATGGATTAAATCAATGGAGTCGTATGTATTAGTTATATTGTGCCTTGATATGCTTTTTGGGACCACAAGATCTGGCCACCATTCACTTGCATTGTAATATTCTTCTAAAAATCTTCGTTTGTGTTCTGCAGTAGAAAGAAAGTCAAACATATCTAGGATCACATGAGAGTAAATGATGAAAGAATTTTCATTGTTGGGTGAACTATCCCTTTAAAATAGCACATGGTGGATAGAAAAGCTTTTAACTGTTTCTACAACCATAAAACACAAATTTATAGTTTACAGCTAGATTACACATTAGTTCACTTTGGCACATTCAGCACACTCGCCTCTTAATTGACTCTGTAACGTTATCACCATCAGGGGGTCTGAGAAAGATCAATATTTCCTAATTGGTGATCGTTATAATTGTAACCAGGGGTCAGATGGAGGTGCAGTCAATCTTACTGGTGCAATAGTAGCCACGGTTAATGCATCCACGTGCCCCCTCTGGCTGGCCGGCCCACAAGGCTTAATGAGGCTAATTAAACAGCATGAGCAGCATCTGAGGAGACATGACTAATTGTTTCCACTCGAGCGATTGGCCGATTGGTCATTTATCCTGCCCCACCCCCAGAGATCTGGCAGCTGATAGGAGAAGCCTTTTTTTTACAGTCACTACAGAGACAGAGATAGACAGAGCCAGGCTCCACACAGGCTGCCTTTGGCACAGGAAGAGGAGTCCTGGATATGACCTTGAAGCAGGCAAGCTCAGGTGTCCATGTGTTCATGAAAGGCAGGATAACACCAAGTATACAAATACACAAACATACACTCTCTCGCAGTGTTATTCTTTTTCCTTTTCTTTCACATACACACATTAAAGGGATCATTTACTCACTCTCATGTGTTCCAAACCCATATTCCTTTTTTTCCTCCACTGAACACAAAAGGAGATGCAGAATGACAGATACAGACTGACCCTAAACATTTTTAAATTAACTATCCTTTTAAGGTTTTAAGTTCACTGACAGAATGCATTGTTGGTGTTTGGGTTGTTTGTTATTGAAATAACTAACAGTCAGTGGGTAAGGATGAGTCATTTGTTATGTGAGATCAAATGAAAGGCATGCGGGCCATGGCAAATCCATGCATGTATATACATAGACATGCACACACACACACACACACACACACCTATATGTATATGCCTTCTCGACTCCCTTCTCCTCTCTCTCTCAGTCCAGCTGTGAGACCTTCAGTGGGAACAGAAACTCTGCACATGAAAAAAGGATGGGAGGCACTTTCAAATATGTTCTTTTATATTCTTATTAGTGCTGTTGTTAAAATTGTATTTTTAAAGTATATTTATATGTAGTCAAATTGAGAAATTTAATGTAATTTAGCTCATCATAAATTGGACGTGGCCCCTTTAAGAACCGGAGGTTTGCAACACCTATATTCCGGCACATTCTCATGTTGCGCATGTGTGTTGGTTAGAGACGTGAGAACATATGTTGCACAAGAGAGCTCCCAGTTTTGTTCAACAGTTGAGAATTCTTTGGGTAAATATCACATTTTAGACAAAATTGCATTAAGTATGTGTTCAGAAGAGCTGTATATTAAAATGTAGAGTTTGTTGTGGATAATTTTTGAAGGATGCAAATGGATTGCATGTGTTGAGTTTGACCACGTTATACACACATGTGAGGACTGGGTATGTAAATTCTGTATTAATCATACTTCACTTAAATTATTTATAGTGTTTTCCAGTTTAGTAAATAAGTGTAATACATGTTATTTGATAAAATATGAGTGGTATTGTTAAAAGTGTTAGACATGTCCTTAAAGCCTGGTTAAAAATGCATAAATGCTGTGAATGAGATAAGCATGTATTACAGTTTTTCTCAATCGCTTTCACTCAATTCTCAACTGAGAAATATATATTTTTTCAAAACATTAAGTTGTCTGAACAATTAGTTTCTTGTTCACACCAGATTTTAATTTCTTATTAATTTAAGCAAATTGCAAGTATTTTGGCAAATATGTGCAAAAGAGTAAGTACAATTGGCTACAATTTGCACAATAACTAAACGCACACGGCTTGAAGATCAAAACTGACGAGTTGATTCTTAGTGAAATTGTCATATTCTTCACAACTTCAAAATATGTGAGCCATCACATGCAAAATGATCCATTCAATTATCAAAGTCTGTCAGACATACATGTATATTCCATAAATATCTATGACATGGACTGTTTTTTCATTGTTGCAAGTTTTTTCTTATTTTTTTTGCATGGATGTCATTTTGTGGCAATTTTTTGTTCACTATATATGACTTTACATGTAAGAAATGTGTAAAAAAAATATGCATTTTCTCTTTACATGTAACACATTGCAACAAAAATACATTTACTATATATACCGATCAGACACAACATTAAAACCACCTGCCTAATATTGTGTAGCTCCCCCTTGTGCCATTATTCATTATTCTGAGATGATATTCTTCTCAACGCAATTGTACAGAGTGGTTATCTGAGTTACTGCAGACTTTGTCAGTTTGAACCAGTCTGTCCATTCTCTGTTGACCTCTCTCATCAACAAGGCATTTCCATCTGCAGAACTGCCACTCACTGGATGTTTTCTGTTTTTGGCACAATTCGTAGTAAATTCTAAAAACTGTTGTGTGTGAAAATCCCAGGAGATCAGCAGTTACAGAAATGCTCAAACCAGCCCGTCTGGCACCAACAATCATCCATGTGATTATCTAATCAGCCAATCATGTGGCAGCAGTGTAATGTATAAAATCATGCAGATACTGTGCCTCTGACATCACATCCCTTTTGATTTACGGCTATCAAGCTACTACATTTGCAAAGAAATATGTGAATTAACGCAGTTTTGGTGTCAGTAATCTTAGGGTTAGGGTTAGGAGAATATGTAAATACTACTCAAATGTTTCTTTTTGATAACGCTTGCTAATGTCTTGCGCTTATGCAGTGCATCAATATATACTGTGTATATATATATATATATATATATTGCACAATAAGTCTAGTAAATCTAGAACTGTAAAATTTGATCAGACCCACAGCGCTTAATGTTCTGACTTTCAAATATTACAAAAGCCAGTGTTGTCAAGTGTAACTATCAGTACTCTAATGCAATATTAAATATCACATCCCAACCCAGCCCATCTGCTTGTTGTATATACGGCAAGAACAAGCAAATGTATTCCTTGTTACACACTCAGATGTCTAGAGGTGTCTTTGTGTGAGACAAACTGTCAACTTTGGTTGGTTTGAGAGGGTGTGCACTGTCAAGCACACACACAGAGGGGGCTACACATCCTCATGCTCTCTACTCAAGACTGTCTGCCTTGCTCAATGGCATTGGATGCATCTATATTCAAAGGTCGAAACTGTTTTTCTCCAGAGAGATGAAATCCTACCATGTCAATGCTACAACTAAAAAGAGCAAGCGGCACTTTAATCTTACTCTAGGGGTCTAAAATACATGTGATTTGCCTTTTATCCTGACATATTTACATCCACTTTCATTTAATACTGATTATTTTATTACAGATCACTAAATGTCACAAAAAAAAACAACAACACTACAGTAACAAACATCATGATTAATGGAGAGCGGGGCCCACTATTGGGCCATCTTGTCACCAAAGGTCAACGTGTGTTCAATGAGCTGAGTCTTTTGACCTGAGCAATAATAATGGAAATGTTAAAAGCTTTTGCTATGTAGGTAGGACTATGAGCCTATATTGACAATCAAAAATTAACAACTCTGAGAAATATTCACTATATTCAAAAAAAAGTGTGAAAAGCCGTCTTCACTGTTTTTTCTCTTATATTAACATTCCATATTTTCCCAAATTAAGATCCTGTTTCAAATGCCTGGAGTCTTGAACACAGAGTGCTGCAAGCTCTAAAGAGATGCATATATTACATGTAGTGTTGAAAATGCTGACCCTTAAGGTCAGGAAAAAGCTGACCACCCTATATCTGTTTACACATCTACCACTCCGTTCAGTTTGGGTGGCTCACCAGTGAAATTCTATTCAGGCACAGAGCAAAACAATATGACACGTTTATCTATTCTACCGCCATTGTTGTTTTTCTCTTTAAATGTATCTATTTCTTCTTAATACCTATTTTTAGAGACCAATCTTTATTCCAGGAAAAACCCATGACATTTAATTAATGATAAAATGAATAACTAATGCTATAGACTATGCATTGGGTACTAGAATGAAACCATACTGTTATAGAGTCATGTGATTGAGCGCTGTGTGGCTGCTCGTGGTCAGAGTATTGAGATGTTCGTGTCTGTATTCATTATTATAGTTGGCTTTACCCTGGACTGCTGAATATATAGACAGGTGAATTCAAGTCCATGTGTGTTAGATTTGAGGTCATCTGTATGCTAGTGCACTTTTTAGTTTTAAACATAAAAAAAAATAATGATGATGTTTTGCTGATATTAAATAAAAATAAATAATAAATTGATCAATTGTCACACATTATACATACATTTCTGCATATACATGGTGAAATTATTTATTTTTCACATATCCAGCTAAGCTGGGGTCAGAGTGCAGGGTCAGCCATGATACGGCACCCCTGGAGCAGATAGGTTCAAGGGCCTTGCTCAAGGGCCCAACAGTGGTGTCTTGGTGGTGTTGGGACTTGAACCCCTGACCTTCTGGTCAGTAACCCAGAGCCTTAACTGCTGAGCCACCACTGTACAATGTTTACATTTTTGTCCAATTAAATAAAATTCTCTCTAGAACGAGATCAAATCATTCAATCATCAGCAAATCACAGTTTATGGCTGTAATGTAACTCAAGCCTATTGGCTCTTTAAAAAAAAAGGGGCTAAATACTTCGATACACCACACCCAAACTTCCTGTTTCAATGAGAAATACTGTACATCAACACAAGAGAAAACTGCACCTATCGAATTAATTCACAGGGTCTTTCAGTGTCATAATGTAGATGTTAGATTAAAAACCTTTCATTCAAATACAGACTTGACTGGAACGGTAGGAAGAAATTAAACTGTCAAAACTTTGAGGGTGATGTATATAATTGTAAATTAAAATAAGTTATTATTTTACATTATACAGATTGCACAGCGCATACAAACGCAGCTGGCGTGACATCATGTCTTTAGCGGCTTCCTCACAGTAAACGGCTTTCTGGTGTCCAAGTAAACATGCTATAATTTTACAACCATTCAATCTCCACAGAAATTGTTACTCCACCCTTGCCATAACTTCATA
The DNA here is from genome assembly GCF_025860055.1 of Xyrauchen texanus. Classification (NCBI taxonomy): domain Eukaryota; kingdom Metazoa; phylum Chordata; class Actinopteri; order Cypriniformes; family Catostomidae; genus Xyrauchen; species Xyrauchen texanus. The sequence continues at coordinate 13,395,345 of NC_068312.1, forward strand.
ACCGACAGCTCTATATTCTAACATGTTTCGAACGATGGATGTAACATAGTTACTACAGTTTCGGCAAACAGTCATGACTTGCTTGTGAATTGCATCATACTGTGGTAGTTAATGGTAGTTCTATCATACTATGGTAGTTAAGTGAGTTGGTAGTTAATGGTAGTTCTATCATACTATGGTAGTTAAGTGAGTTGGTAGTTAATGGTAGTTCTGTTGTACTATGGTAGTTAAGTGAGTTGGTAGTTAATGGTAGTTCTGTTGTACTATGGTAGTTAAGTGAGTTGGTAGTTAATGGTAGTTCTGTTGTACTATGGTAGTTAAGTGAGTTGGTAGTTAATGGTAGTTCTGTTGTACTATGGTAGTTAAGTGAGTTGGTAGTTAATGGTAGTTCTATCATACTATGGTAGTTAAGTGAGTTGGTAGTTAATGGTAGTTCTGTTGTACTATGGTAGTTAAGTGAGTTGGTAGTTAATGGTAGTTCTATCATACTATGGTAGTTAAGTGAGTTGGTAGTTAATGGTAGTTCTATCATACTATGGTAGTTAAGTGAGTTGGTAGTTAATGGTAGTTCTATCATACTATGGTAGTTAATGGTAGTTCTGTTGTACTATGGTAGTTAAGTGAGTTGGTAGTTAATGGTAGTTCTGTTGTACTATGGCAGTTAAGTGAGTTGGTAGTTAATGGTAGTTCTATCTTACTATGGTAGTTAAGTGAGTTGGTAGTTAATGGTAGTTCTGTTGTACTATGGTAGTTAAGTGAGTTGGTAGTTAATGGTAGTTCTGTTGTACTATGGTAGTTAAGTGAGTTGGTAGTTAATGGTAGTTCTATCATACTATGGTAGTTAAGTGAGTTGGTAGTTAATGGTAGTTCTATCATACTATGGTAGTTAAGTGAGTTGGTAGTTAATGGTAGTTCTATCATACTATGGTAGTTAAGTGAGTTGGTAGTTAATGGTAGTTCTATTGTACTATGGTAGTTAATTGAGTTGGTAGTTCTATCATACTATGGTAGTTAAGTGAGTTGGTAGTTAATGGTAGTTCTATCATACTATGGTAGTTAAGTGAGTTGGTAGTTAATGGTAGTTCTATCATACTATGGTAGTTAAGTGAGTTGGAAGTTAATGGTAGTTCTATCATACTATGGTAGTTAAGTGAGTAGGTAGTTAATGGTAGTTCTATCATACTATGGTAGTTAATGGTAGTTCTAGCGTACTATGGTAGTTAAGTGAGTTGGTAGTTAATGGTAGTTCTATCATACTATGGTAGTTAAGTGAGTTGGTAGTTAATGGTAGTTCTATTGTACTATGGTAGTTAATTGAGTTGGTAGTTCTATCATACTATGGTAGTTAAGTGAGTTGGTAGTTAATAGTAGTTCTATCATACTATGGTAGTTAATTGAGTTGGTAGTTAATGGTAGTTATATCATACTATGGTAGTTAAGTGAGTTGGTAGTTAATGGTAGTTCTATCATACTATGGTAGTTAAGTGAGTTGGTAGTTAATGGTAGTTATATCATACTATGGTAGTTAAGTGAGTTGGTAGTTAATGGTAATTCTATCATACTATGGTAGTTAAGTGAGTTGGTAGTTAATGGTAGTTCTATCATACTATGGTAGTTAAGTGAGTTGGTAGTTCTATTGTAGTATGGTAGTTAAGTGAGTTGGTAGATAATGGTAGTTCTATCATACTATTGTAGTTAAGTGAGTTGGTAGTTCTATTGTAGTATGGTAGTTAAGTGAGTTGGTAGTTAATGGTAGTTCTATCATACTAGGTAGTTAAGTGAGTTGGTAGTTCTATTGTAGTATGGTAGTTAAGTGAGTTGGTAGATAATGGTAGTTCTATCATACTATGGTAGTTAAGTGAGTTGGTAGTTCTATTGTAGTATGGTAGTTAAGTGAGTTGGTAGTTAATGGTAGTTCTATCATACTATGGTAGTTAAGTGAGTTGGTAGTTCTATTGTAGTATGGTAGTTAAGTGAGTTGGTAGTTAATGGTAGTTCTATCATACTATGGTAGTTAAGTGAGTTGGTAGTTCTATTGTAGTATGGTAGTTAAGTGAGTTGGTAGATAATGGTAGTTCTATCATACTATTGTAGTTAAGTGAGTTGGTAGTTAATGGTAGTTCTATTGTACTATGGTAGATAAGTGAGTTGGTAGTTAATGGTAGTTCTAGCGTACTATGGTAGTTAAGTGAGTTGGTAGTTAATGGTAGTTCTATTGTACTATGGTAGTTAAGTGAGTTGGTAGTTAATGGTAGTTCTATCATATTATGGTAGTTATGTGAGTTGGTAGTTAATGGTAGTTAAGTGAGTTGGTAGTTAATGGTAGTTCTATCATACTATGGTAGTTAAGTGAGTTGGTAGTTAATGATAGTTCTATCATACTATGGTAGTTAAGTGAGTTGGTAGTTAATGGTAGTTCTATTGTACTATGGTTGTTAAGTGAGTTAACTACAACATATACCAATAGTGTGAATTTTGAGCAGGGCTATTTATTTGTCAATGGCAGTGGAGGTGCTTGGGAAATCTATTTGAAAGCCGTCATTATTTTTGCAGGTCTGTTTGGTAATGCTAGTGGTATAGAAAATACATACTTCACTTATTTAAAGCTGGGTCAGAAGGAAAGAGCAAGGTGTTTTTAGGCTATTTAATTTATCAGTTTAATTATTATAAACACCCAAAGGACAAAAGAAAAAAAAAGATTATTCACTTTCTTGGGCTAGTGACGATACAAAGTGACTCCCAGGCTTTTGGCACTAATTAAAAGGTGACGACAGCAATTAAGAGATTTATCAGTTTAGACTCTGCACTGAAAAAACAGAGATAAAACAGCAAAGATACATAGCATTTAATTATAATGTAATTAAAAGACTTGTGTGCCTTTCTAATAGTTATCTTGTGCCACAAGTTTCACTCTCTCTTCAACTACAAACAACAATGCTTTAAAAAAAACTTTAAAAAGGGAAATAACTTTACATGATGGACACAATTGAATGAACACATAATGAGGACTCAACTAATTTCAACATTCAATTGCTAGGCTGTCCTCACAGTCTGCCAAATAACTGAAGATTGTTGAGGGTGGATTTATTCCCCAAGCCAAAAATCACCATGACAGGCATTTTGCTGGCCAGCTCTGAGGAGATTTTCGAAGAGAAGTTCAAAAAAAGTGAGTTCTGGTCAGAGTGCTACACAGGATAAACCACTAAGTGCAGTCTCCGAGCCAGTGTGAAAATGATCAAAGTAAAGAGAAGTGTGTGTAGCCATATGACTCATTTACAAATGTCTAATTGAATTGCACAGTGCCCAAATCAACATGGGTGGAAATTGTCAGAGAGAGAAAGACAGAGAGTAAATAAGTCAGGGAGAGAGATAATAAATATGCAAACACAAGTTTGGTTGTTTAGATAATAAAAATGTCCCACAGCAATGAGATTAACTGGAGAGTAAATGCAGAGGTTTGTATATCTCCTGTATATTTTTTCTCTTAAAGGAATATTCCGGGTTCAATGCAAGTTAAGCTCAATCGACAGCCATTGAGGCATAATATTGACTACCACAAAAATGCATTTAGACTCGTCCGTCCTTTTTTAATCAAGGTTACAGTAAGGCACTTACAATTGTGAATGGGGCCGATGTGAAGCTTATAATTTGATAAAAAATACTTCCATTAATTATTCTGATAAAGCTTGTGTATTACTTGAGTTGTACAGTTGTTTAAATTATAATGTTTACAGTCATTTTATGGCTTTAGGGTTTGTTGACCATCGTCGTGGTAACAACATTTAAAATTTTACTATAACTTTAAACAAAAAAGGTTAGTAAGTGATTTTATCAAACTAAAATCAAGTTAACACACACATTGTTTAAGTCTTGCTGCTATACATTTGAAACGGTGAATATTTTAACGTTCTAAAATTGGCCCCATTCACTTCCATTGTAAGGGCCTCACTTATAACCTAAATTGTAGCTTTTTTTAAAAAAAGGAGGGGCAAGTCAAAATACATTTTTGTGGTTATTAACATTATGCCACAAATGCTGTTGACTGAACATATACTGTATTGAACCGGGATACTCCTTTAAGAAAAAGACCCAGTTATCTCACATTTGTCTACTATAGAGTTTCAGAGAATATCTCAGCAATGTCTCAAACTGTGAAGAAACCGAAGTCTGCAAGACATTTTAATATAAACTCAAACATTTCTCATCAGATTCTTCCAAAACAAAATTATTTGAGCTATCCACAATTATTTTAAAGCTATATTTTCCATAGGTCTATTCAATCCATACACCTAGTGGTTTTATGTCTTTGTAAGCAATACGAACGCTTTGGGTGAGAAACAGATACAAGTTTAAGTCCATATTAAACTATCCATTTAAACCCTCAGAACTGTGAGCAAGCAACTTCTGAGCAAAAACCTTTTTCTTTGAACTGCAGAATCAACAAAGGATTACCAAATTCTACGTGATATAAAATTGTTTACCAAAAAAGATTTTCATAACAACATAATGCACATAATAGCAATACAAAGTGAACTCCTTTAAAGTTGAAGTCCAACTAGCACAGATGGACATAAACATTACCATAATGTGTCATTAACAATAACATATGTCTGTCTCAGCAACAATTTATTTTCTATCAGAAACAAACAATAGCCGTAGGGTGACTATTGCACCTGTAGTGTTTGGCTAATCTTATAAACATGCACTGACAGCTCCTGCTTACAGACCGGAAAACAAACTGGAAAATGTATTCAAGTCAAAGCTGGAAAAGCACCTCATTCATATGAGAAATGTCTTCCTATAGTAAGAATATCACTCGGGGTCAAGTACACATCTGGATTTGAGCAGACTGATTGTTATGCAGGCTGAGGAAACAAGTAGGGAAGACAAAGAAATCAAATCTTGAATGAATTATTACTGAGCATTTCACCTTGCAAGTTTCTCCTTTACAAAGTCTGAGAGCAATCAATTCACTCAGTTATACCATCTTGTTTGTTTTAGCCTATTGTTGTTATGCATGAGAACTCTTTGGCTGCAGCGGGTGGAAATTGCTGTCTCTCACTGAATCCTGATCAACCGGCGGTACAATAAAGCTTTTTATGGATTCTTGATTAATTATTTTTCTGCACAATTCATTTTCTGTTTGAACTTCATAAATCTTTGATCAGTCAAGCCAACTTTAAATGACCCCCTGCTTTTGCTACACTCTTATTCACCTCTTATTAAAGAGTGTCATCATGAAAAATGTATTTATCCTAAATCTTTTGAAATAAAAGTGTACAATGTACTAAAACATACTACTGCATATACAGATGTTTCACATCTGAAAAGCAGTGACCAGCAGTGACTGATTTCAGTGGAATTGGAAACAGTAGGTTGACTTTTCTCAAAGTCTTTTTAGCAGGTCAGTTCACTTGGCAGCCATCTTTGGAATTCTCATGGGCAGCTATTTTTCAAGGTAAACAAGTGGCATACCGGTGCTGCTCCTATCTACTTGAATGGGGAAAGGCCGAAATCCCCAAAACTGTTGGTCAAGATTACGATCAAAGTACATATTTCAAATCAGCAGTAAAATATGACTACACTGGTATCATAAATTGTGCTTCTTTACCTCAGATAACAATAAAAAACTAACTCTTCCCGGCTAATATAGCTAATGCGCATACGCGTTCTCGAGTTAATTGACAGGCGATGTCTATATCTAAAAGGTGATTGCTCGTTTACCTGTAAAGGTACGGTCACACGTACCTTTGAGCAGCGAAATTCCATGGGCAAAATACAGTCATCTTAATGGGAATCTACGCAATCGTGAAGTTCCCGGGTGGACTTCCGATGGCGAAGAATTTCCTTGCGCTGATTTGACCTCGAGTTGATGTGAAAGTGGTGTGGTGAACTTTGACAGCCGAAATCGCCACGTTGACCAATGGGAAGTTACTTGGTTTGGCGGTGACCTCTGTGTGGCCTGTGCTTCGTAAACAACTACACTGAATATCCAAAAGGGATATAATTATAGTGGTGAAGTTTTAACTGAACTCTTTTTAACTTAAGTCTTACTAAGTATAAATTGCAGCATTAAAAAAGGCTGTTTGACAATTATATTTTTGCTGGTTTCACACACACTCAAGGTCCACCCCCGCCGTCTTCACGCCCATTGTACAAAGGTGCCTCAGTTTGTTCCAGGCAGACAGAAGATACCCTAACCCCACCCCCACCTTCACCCTAATCCTAACCATATAGAGCATATAAGTCTGAGGAGCCTCCCAGGAACAACATATGGCAACCTTCCCCCATCACGCATCTTTGCCTGTGGAATTTCTTTGAGAAGGTATGTGTGACTGTGCTTTAAGATGGGACTGTGCTTTTTCTCCCTAATTTGGCATGCCCAATTACCATTGCACTCTAGGTCCTCGTGGGGTGTAGTGACTCGCATCAACCTGGGTGGCGGAGGACGAATCCCAGTTACCTCCGTGTCTGAAACAGTCAATCCGCTCATCTTATCACATGGCTTATTGGATGCTTTACCTCGGAAATCTAGCGCATGTTGAGGCTTCACGTTATTCTTTGCGGCATCCATGCACAACTCACCACGTGCCCCACTGAAAAATGAGAACCACATTAATAGAATCCTTAATAGAATAGAATCCTTTATTTTGGTCACACATTATACACACAGTTTTTTGCATATATACAGTGAAATGTATTAGTTTTCACATATCCCAGCTAAGCTGGGGTCAGAGTGCAGGGTCAGCCATGATACGGAGCCCCTGGAGCAGATAGGGTTAAGGGCCTTGCTCAACAGTGGCATCTTGGTGGTGCTGGGGCTTGAACCCCCAACCTTCTGGTCAGTAACCCTGAGCCTCAACCACTGAGCCACCATTATAGCGACCACAAGGAGGATGACCCAACATGACTCTACCCACCATAACAACCGGCCAATTGGTTGCTTAGGAAGCCCAATTGGGTACTTGAGTCACTCAGCACACCTTGGATTCGAACTTACGACTCCAGATGTGGTAGACAGCATCTTTACTTGCTGAACTACACAGGCCCTTGTTTTTTTAATTATTCTAAACACAACGAAATCCGAAACACTGCCCCCAGTGACCAAAGTGGTAACTGTTGTTGGGCATATTGGCATGATATCTCCATTTTCCAGATAAAATGTCCATGGAGGGGCACCAAAAGCGAGTTGTGAAGAATATTTTAATCTGTAAAGGCTTTAATACAGTGCAGGGGAATGTGAAATGAGGAAATCGGGTCTTCCATGCTGCTGATGCAACTCGCTTCCAGTCGCACACACAGAGGACGGTAAACACATTCACAAAAGACCCTTTGTTGAAGCTATAGGCAACAATAACATCTGGTTTCTGATCATCCCCAACTTTCTGGTGTCATCTAGATGATTGCCTACATTTACAAATCAATGGAACTTATTTTGGAGGGGTTCCATGCTGTTAAGTGGGGGGAGGGGTGTTGCTGTCCTTTTCTGCATATTGTGGCCTGCTTTGGCATATCACAGCACCGTTTTGCGGCCCATTTGCCATAATGCGGCTGCCCGATTCAGTTTAAGGTGGCCCATTCGGCCCTGTTTTGCGGCCGGCCCCTGATATATTAAAGTTATTAGAGGCACATTTTATTTATTTAAAGGTGCAGAAAGTAATTTATTCTTTATGTAAAAAAGACCAATATGAAGATATACTGTCACCTAGAGGTGTGGATGTAGCATCATGCAAAAACAAGAATTCTGGTTACCAACGTCATTGTAAAACTATGGCACATTGATTATGAACGTATTACCATGCATAATATTACAGATGTGTCTCGGTTTAATTTTTTTAATAACCTGATTTTGAGCAGTAATGACACCCCTTCTGTCCTAACCTGTTTTTGACTTCTTGTGACCCTAATATTACATCAATCTCCGTGGGGAGAACTGCTGGAGGTCAGCCAGCCTGTGAATCTTCGATTACAAACAACCTCCAAATGAACCTGAGCATCCACACAGCATATAGACCGCTGTTCTACACTTCTCTATTGTAACACATCTCCCCATCCAATCACTCTACCGCACCCTCGGACACGGGGTGCGTTAAACTGATCCTCATTCCCAAATCTGGGGCACTGGTGTAGCCGACTCACAGACAGCCGTGACAGATTTAACAATAAAAGATTAAATGTGAGAGGGACGAAAAGCACACCTCAAACATTTTCAAACAGACACACACAAGACTTAATACCCATGAGCGTAGCTCAATACAAGGGTTGGAATGTAAACATGCTGCCAAAAGTTGTATATATGCCAATCATGGTATATAAAATTATGGATATTTTCAAACTTTTAGCCTCTAATCTCGGGAGCTGCCCCTGTCTTTTCATGTGTTTATGTGGAAAGTAAACAAAAAGAGAATGTGCCGACGTTGTGTTTCTTTACAGAAATAATCATAACCAAAACTGAACTGAAATATACGTTAAACTACTTTAGAGAAGTTAGCCATAGATTAAATTGACAATGCAAAACGGCATGTCTGAAAGCTCTTAATAAAGCCTGGGTAGCTCAGCAAGTAAAGATGCTCACTACCACCCCTGGAGTTTGCGAGTTCGAATCCAGGGCATGCTAAGTGACCCCAGCCAGGTCTCCCAAGCAACCTAATTGGCCCGGTTGCTAGGGAGGGCAGAGTCACATGGAGTAACCTCCCCGTGGTCGCTATAATGTGGTTTGCTCTCGGTGGGGCGCGTGGTGAGTTGTGCGTGGATGCTTCGGTGGATGACGTGAAGCCTTCACATGCGCTAGGCCTCCGCAGTAACGCGCTCAACAAGCCACATGATAAGATACGGAGGCAACTGAGATTCGTCTTCCGCCACTCGGATTGAGGTGAGTCACTATGCCACCATGAGGACTTAGAGTGCATTGGAAACTGGCCATTCCAAATTGGTGAGAAAAAGGGGAGAAATCCAAAAATAAATAAAGAAATCAATTAATAAGCTATGAAAGGTGAAGTATTACACTAATTTTACCATGCTTGAGGGCCATTTTACTCCACTTTTTGTGTCTAAAACACTCAATTCAATGGTTAAATCTGCCAGAGGTCCCATAATGACTAGTATCACCTTTAAAGGAAAGTTCCAGGTTTAATAAAAGTTATAATGTTTATTACAACAAAAATACAAGAATATTTCAGCTCTGTACATCTATACAATGCAAGTAAATGGTGGCCAGAACTTTGAAGCTCCAAAAAGCAGCATAAAAGTAATCCATAAGACTCCAAAGCTTAATATATGTCTTCTGAAGTGATATGATAGGTGTGGGTGAGAAATAGATTAATATTTAAGTACTTTTTTTACTATAAATTCTCCTCCCTGACCAGTAGGTGGTGATATGCATGAAGAATGTGAATCACCAAAACAAAAGAAGAAGAATGTGAATGCGAGATTTATAGTAAAAAAAAGGACTCAAATATTGATCTGTTTCTCAACCAAACTTATCATATAGCTTTCAACCACTGGTGTCGTATATATTAAGTTTTATGCTGCCGTTTATGTGCTTTTTGAGCTTAAAAGTTCTGGCCACCATTCACCATTCACTTACATTGTATGGACCAATAGACCTGATATATTCTTCTAATATCTTTGTTTGTGTTCTACAGATGAAAGAAAGTCATACACATCTGGGATGGCATGAGGGTAAATGAGAGTATATGATGACAGAATTTAAATTTTTGAATAAACTATCCTTTTAATTTACAATCCTCAATGTTTCAAAAGTATAGCTCCAAGATGTAAACATTATATGTGTTAACATGATTTTAATGTCATAAAATAAGGGATTTACTTACATTAGGGCATTTACTATAACTCTCGTTGTCATGGCAATGAAGTTGTTATAGTAAATATAACTTTACACATATAAAGTTTGTAAGTGATTTTGTAAGTGATAAAATCATATTAACACAAATAATGTTTACATCTTGTGGCTATAGTTTTGAAAATGTGTGTATGTTAGCATTTATGGATTGGCCCCATTCACTTTCAAGCCTTTGTGTAACTGTGATTTTTGCTTCTTTTTTTCAATAAACGAGGGATGACTTCAAATTATTTATTGTTGAAATCAACATTATGCCAAAAATTCTGTCAATTGATCTTGACGTAAATTGAGACTGGAAGAGTCCTTAAATATACATAATATCATGGTCTGTTCGAATACTCGATTCTAAACGGCTGGAATGCATGCGGTCCATTCAACTGTTGAATGCACAAGTAGTTCTGGTCAGTTTTAATCACCGTTCAATATTAATGTGCTCTTTGTTACCATAGAAACATAACATTATCTGTATCTTGTATCTGTCTGGCAAGGCGATACAATATGATTTAAACTGTACGCTGTTATGTGTATGTTATGTACTGAAGTGCCTATATTAGAACCTGATTTAGAACAGGCAGAGCTGCAGATCCAAAATGGCCATTATATAAAATGAACTTTTATTTTTTATTCTTACAGTCATATTTGCGCTGCAAGAAATATATTACAGCTGTAACTAATAAATTCTGGTATGTGACCATGATACAAGCAGGATAATCCATGGCTAAGTGTGCGTTAAATGATTTTAAATGCACTTCGCTTTGTGTCGGGTGGTTCTTCGCCTCCACGTAGTGCATTTAAAATCATTTAATGCACACCTAGCCGTGGATTATCTCTTATGTATAATGTGCAATCACACAGGTTTATCTGCATTTTGCAGCTTCGAAAGCTGCTCATCCCATCAGAATTTACAGTTATAACTCTCCGTTTTATAATTGTAGCTTTCTTTTTCTCCAAGGGCCTGTTGAAAGGCTTTATTATGTGAACGATGTTACATTGGTATAATGTTTATTATATGCACAGACCCATAACAAGAGTATGAAAAAACAAAACACTTGATGTGAAGGAGTGGTGATTGTCTATAGAGATAAGAGAGAGAGAGAGAGAGAGAGAGCAGAAATGTTGACATAATACGGTGAGATGAAAAATGAGCCGTACACGAAAAAGGGCTTGAAATATTGTAATATGACAAAAGACTCTAAAGCCCTATAATGACAATGACATGATATTGAGAAAAAGGAAAACCATCACAAATCCTGAATTATGTATAGAAGTGCCAGAGGGACAAGAGAAGAAAAGGATGAGAGGATGAGAGGAGATTGAGTTTGAATAGATGATATGTCAAAGGAAGAATTGACAGATATAAAGAAATGGAAAATGAAAGAGGAAGAGAGGCTCGGCCTTATAGTCCCAGCATGCTCGGCTAGGTCACAGTGCTGTAACCCGAGTGGGAGTGAGATTGTGCTGAATCAGATGCCATCGCTGAAGGTGACCCTCCATCCCTCTTTTCCCTCCCCCTTTCCTCTCCAACCTCTTACACAACATTTTCCAAATGTTTTCTTTCTTTTTCAAACAAATAGTCCACCCAAAATGAAAATTCTGGCAAATTCAGACCTTTCCATTTTCATTGCACCCCCACCTCCTTATCCTTCACTCCTTCTTGCTCCTCTATTTCTCCCACTACCTCCCTCCTCGACCTCCTCTTCCTTCCCTCGCTTCTCTCCTCTACACCACTTGATATTGATCCTTGCATATCCTTGCCTCTCTCCTCCTCACCCTCAGTGCAGCCTCTAGCTCAAGGCTGTGTGTGGTTCTCTTGTAACAATTTTACAGCGACACGCTTATACCCTGCTATCAATATCTATATAGCGGGGACTGATCCATCACTGCTCAGATTTGGTGTTGTTTCCAGCAACAGACCTGTCAAGGACCATTTGGTCTGGATAATGAAGCGAGAGGGACGATGGTCCAGGTATTGACTCTTAGGTTAAATAGTAGGAAGAAAAAGAACAATACAATCTCAATAGTACCACTCTTCACTGACCCATGTTAAGATATAAGTGTTCAAACAGTTTCACTGATTTGTGTTGTGTTTTTCTAAGGGATGTTCCTGCTTTTGGACTTTCTTGTAAGGGAATGTTGTCCAGTGTCATTATTGTAAACGTAAAAAAATTTTAACTAAAGATTACAATTTGGAAATTGTCTCATCGTTTTCTCACCTTTTTTCTGCAGAACACAAATATGATTTTTAGAAGAATATTTCAGCTCTGTTGGTCCATACAATGCAAGTGGATGGGTGCCAAAAGTTTGTCGCTCCAAAAAGCACATAAAGGTATCATAAAAGTACTCAATATGACCCGAGTGTTTTGATCCATATCTTCAGAAGTGATATGATAGGTGTGGGTGAAAAACAGATCAATATTTAAGTCATTTTTGCTAGAAATTCTTCTCCTCACCCAGTAGGGGGCAATATGCATGAAGAATGGGAATAGCCAAAAACACAAGAAGAAAAATGTGAAAGTGAAAGTGGAGATTGACTGAGCAGGGAGGAGAATTTATAGTAAACAAAAAAAAAGTGACTTACATATTTTTCTGTTTCTCACTCACACCTATAATATTACTTTTGAAGACATGGATTTAACCACTGGAGTCTTACTTTCATGCTGAATTATGATATTTTTGGAGCTTTATTATTTTGGCACCCATTCACTTGCATTGTATGGCACTACGGAGCAGAGAATTTCTTCTAATAATCTTTATTTAAGTTCAGCAGATGAAAGAAAGTCATCTACAGCTGGAATGGCATGAGGGTGAGTAAATGATGAAAGAATTTTCATTTTTGGGTGAACTGTTTCTTTAAGTGTGAAAATTCACATGTAAAAAAAAAAGATAAAAGAACTATGAGGAGAAGGTTGTCACTGACTAATGACTTAAATTTGAATCTATTCTTCACACAAAGCTACCTCAAAAGACATTGAAAATAAGTAGTTTTGACTACTTTTATAGTATGTTGATGTTTTTTTTTTTTTTGTCTTTTGCAGCTTAAGTGCCCCTGATAACTGTATGCTTTTATTGTATGAATATAAGCAGTGTGAACATTCCTCAAAATATCATTTTTAGATTTCTACATAAGATCCAACATGATCACACAAGAAGTCAGCATGTTGTTTCCAACAGTTCCAGTACTCTAGAATCAGCCACATTATTAAGATTCACCAAAAAGCAGCATCTGCTATCAGACATTTTTGCATCGGCTGCAGTATACCTTCCCCTGTGGTGCAACTGGAAGTACATTGTGATGGCAGTGTGGGGGACCTGGGTTCAGATCCTACATTGAAACCAAGAAGTAACCATGATTGCATAATCAGTGATGAGTGTGATTCAAAAGTTGCATTTTTACCTCTAACGTTACATTTTTAGTCCACCAATGGTTCATTTTAGGTTTGGGTTGGGTACTTAGTTTATTACACATGTATTCCTCACACAGAGCTCACACGTGCCCATACACCCAACAACAGTTATTGCTTTGGCCATTGGGGGCAGTGTTTAGAATTTCAGTCCGATTTTAGCTAAAGAAAATTCAACCGACTGTTTCCGATTTCACGGTGAGATCAGTCTGAGAAAATCAAACAGGATTAGAACTACAATAAGTTGTTGATAGTGTAAATTATGGCAGAATTTAAATAATAGTTTTAGATGAATTAAAGGGGTAGACTTTTAAAGTTTCTAGTCTACTGCCTTCACGTTTGCAGTTTGGCATCCCATTCTTTGAGAATGACCTTTACAATATCTCGCAGTTACAGGACTGACTGATATAGACTCAAACAGACACTCGAGAGACTGATTGATCGAGCTCAAAAAGATTAGCAGATAGATTGTGATGTTGTAAGGCAAACATTGAGCTCACAGAAGCAGAACTGTCTTGCAGTGCTGTCCTACACCAGCAAGGGTAAACTGCAGTATGTCTCTCTCCACACATCTCTCTCTCCTTCAAGCACACCTTTTAACACCTTGAATATGCATGAAGTGAGGTGTGGACTGTGCATATAATCACACAATTAATCTCCACACACAGTACATGCTCTGCGCAGAGGATCGGAATCATCTCATTAGCAGACGCTCAGCTATCAGATCAACTCGAATGAAGATCAGACAGGTTCAATAAGATGATTATAAGTTAATTGAGCAGAAACTGGATTGGTACTATAGCAGAAATTGAGAGGGTGAAGAGAGACTAGTGTTGGTACATTCAGGACTATATGTTCACACATACAGAGCCTGAAGTGTGAAGTAAGTGTTTCTCCTGGGTTCTAGACACATCAGATTGGTAATATTGCAATTGTTGCTTTCTTTCTCACCATTCTTTCTGTACTGCCCATACTTAATGAATGATTCATAACAGTAGAATAACCTTGACTGCTCTATGAGCCTACAGTGATGCACTGGTGAAGTCTGGTCACAACATTCATTATTCCAGAAGTACATCAGCACAGACACACCCTGTTCACTCACACACACACCTCAAGAACTCCAGTATCTCTTTCTTTAACACGTACACCAGTGACTTAAAACTTAAGCTACATTTATATGAAGTTAGAAGTTGTATAAATGCATTCACACTTTTTTTAAGGAGTCACTCAAACCTGCAAATGTGTCTAAAAATGATCAGCAAACTGTTTGTCTCATATCCATGTGACAAAACAACAACCTGACTAGCATAAACAGTGTAAGGGGCCGTTCACACCGAACGCTTTTTTGCATCGGTCTGTGCTGTTTTTTAAATTGTTTACCAATATAAACATGCGCTAGACTGACATCTGTAACCGTCTCGTTGTTTTTTAGCATCTAGCGCAGCAGCGCCATGTTTTTAGATGCCATGTCACATTAAAAAGAACTTCAACTGTTAAAGAAACATCGAAAATGCGGATATGTTTTCATTTTACGGTCCCTAGTGTTTTCACTTGCATAAGTTTAGCCTATGTTTTTAGTAGATAAAAAAAACCATGAAGCTCCATAGTTTTGATACTTTACAGAGTCATGATGACTGTCTTTTGACAGTGCCTCAGCCATCAAAATTTAAGGAGTAAGTCAATGACATGAAGCGTTGGCCCAAAGTTAGCTATGTTGATATCATCACAAACTACTAAGAGTTGTTATGACAGCCAACAACTGCACAAGTTGAATCTGAATAATTTTCTCTCAAACTAACTAAAAAAAAAAAAAGGGTTTTCTCCATCTGCATCGCTCATTTTGGTGGTTTTTACATTGCTTCTTCTGAAGACCAGAACCAGAAAACAGTCCAGTGGCAATCAGAATCATCATGGTGTCACCCAGTGGTTGGTCAGGAAAACTGTGATCCATGATACTGCACCAGCTATACTTTTTTAGTGCAACTATGCATTCAGTGTGAACGGCCCCTTACGCTGATGGCACATCTTGTTCATCCCTCAGATGTCTATTTGATTTGTGTTTACATCTGGAAGACATATTTTTCACATGATGATCTGGGGGAGCTTCAGCGAGGCTGGAATCGGACAGACTCATCTTTGAAGGATACATTAATCAAGCCACGTACAAGGTTATCCTGGAAGAAAACTTGCTTCCTTCTACTCTGACAATGTTCCCCAACTCTCAGGATTGGTTTTTCCAGCAGGACAATGCTCCATGCCACACAGCCAGGTCAATCAATGTGTGGATGAAGGACCACCAGATCAAGACCCTATCATGGCCAGCCCAATCCCCAGACCTGAACCCCATTGAAATCCTCTGGAATGTGATCAAGAGGAAGATGGATGGCCACAAGCCATCAAACAAAGCCGAGCTGCTTGAATTTTTGCGCCAGGAGTGGCATAAAGTCACCCAACAGCAATGTGAAAGACTGGTACAGAGCATGCCAAGATGCATGAAAGTTATTCCACCAAATATTGATTTCTGAACACGTCCTAAATTAAAACATTAGTATTGTGTTGAATATGAAAAGTATTGTGTAAAATGAATATTAACTTGTTTTCTTTGCATTGTTCAATGTCTGAAAACACTGCATATATGTTTATTTGGAATGTGGGAGAAATGTTGTCAGTACTTTATGGAATAAAACAAAAAATGTAATTTTGCTCAACCACATATAAATAGTAAATCCAGATCTCTTAAAAGTTACCTCATAAAGTAAAAAGATACATTAGTAAAAATAACTAATTATGGAAAATAAAATATATTTATAAATGTATGCTATATTAAATGATGGTGTGTGTGAAAACTAATCAGAGAATCAATAGTCTATATGCTATGTACAGACAAATGTTGTAATTTGACAATAACCAAGTCAACACATCTTTCATCTTCCCTCCCACACCCACATTTACAGTCTAACATTCAGACAACACTGTGATATTTGCAGAAAACACTCACCTGCACTGTCGCTGACATACACACATTCTTTTCAAGCAATTTAGCCGTTCATAGATCATCCGTTTAAACGCGTCTATATACATTGATCCGGCAAAAATAAATTTGACCCCGATGGTCAAATTCCTAATGAAAAAATCCTAAATGTTAATTATTTAAAAAGTTATTCTTGATATTTGCAACTTTATACGCCTTAAAAAAGACTGTTTTCTATAGAGAATACTGTAATCTGTGTGTCTATGCCCAGCGCAGAAGAGATGCGCACACCAGACGATTGATTTGGACACTGTAGTGTACATCTGGGAACGGGACCCGTGATGATCCGCAGGGGGTGGGAGGGTGACTGCAAATCGGACAGCACTTCTGCACTCCAAAGCGACAGCGACTTAATAACGACAGTAATAACTTCTGTTCTGAACAAACTGAATAGCTTCTTTGTATTTTCTTGGTATAAGCGCAATAAATTATGTTTTCATTGCAACATTTGGAATCAATGACAGATTTATCGGAGCCAAAATCTTACCTTCATAGTTATCGCTTTCTCCTCATCGTGTTTCCCGGGTCGTGTTTTATCCGCGTAATTTGTTTCAGTTGTTGAATAAATGCGTGGATCGGTTACATTACAGCAGTTAGTCTGAGAGTGGCTTCTCACGGCGCTCAATAGCTCGTACACGGCGACAGTATCGATTATGAACTGGAGGGCAGTGTCACAGATGTCCGGTGCATTTCACGGCGCCCGTGAAGGCATGCTGCGGAAAAACGATGCACTCCACCGGTCCAAATCACATCTCGCGCACTGGCGCACAGTTCAATATCCCCAGACATAGGCAATAAGCAAAGAACACTGTAATAAAGGTAAGATGCGATATTGGAAGCGCGGTGGGGAGGGAAATATACAGGGGAAGAACCGCCCCTTGTGTAAACGAACTAGGTAGTTTGCCAGTTTTGCTCAGGTCGAGGGAGAGATGCGGGCAGGTGAAATGTGAGAGGATTGAAGGGGGTGGGGGTATTTATATTTTAGTGTTTTTGTGTTCACATGTTGCACAATTCTACACTGAAAAGTAAAAACGTCATTTAAGAATGTGCTTTTTTATTTACTGGATGAATTCAGGTCAAAAATATGATTTAACATCTCAATCTATTTTACTACATTAGGTTACACCAACAAAACACATTTTAATGGCTAGATGAAGTAGAAATAGCACCTTGAAGTAATTGTGTAGGGGCAATAGTAAAGGTTTACATTTGTCAACTCATACAAATATTTTTGAGACGGCAAGATGCTTTTTGAGTAACAAATTAAGATAATGCTTTTTCAAACTAACTACTACAGAAAACAATTAACCGTTATGTTAATTTCAATCACATTTGGCATTTCAGAGCACCTCAAGTATTCTATAAACAAGCAAATTTCCATTGTGATTGGATCAGTCAGTGTGAGCCCAGTTTGAACATTCTTCATAACAATTGCTTTGTAACCCCCTTGTACCATATGGACGAATCTGATATTATTTAGCAATATTAATAATTAATGTGATTATTTATTAAAAATAAAACAATAGCACTTATTATTATTAATAATAATAATAATAATAATAAAAACAATAAAACAATTATTTATATGTATTTATTGTCAGGATTGGGGAATACTTTTTATATCAAATATAAAAACTAATACATAAGAAAAAAGCGATTTAGTTGTGTTGCATATTGCATTGTGGAATTAGTAGTCTTTTTCATCCTACTGCCTATAATAATGAGCACTCAATGAAACTACATTTACCAGCGGTCTGCTCCAGGACTACAACACACAACAAACATGGCGTCGCCGGAGCGGAACCAGGAGCGTGAATGGCTAAAGAGTAATATTATTAGCCAAGAGGATGGAGGCAAAAAATCTGCGCCAATATCGTTCGGCTTTAGTAAAACACTTAGTAAGGTGAAACCCGTAAAGGCAGAAGAGCGAGATTTTTTAACTGAAGTCGAAGGAAGGAACTCAAAGGGTGAGTTGAAGGCTAATGTAGCCTTCGATGCTAGATTGACGAATAATAATGTCATTGAAATAATTGTGACGTTTTGTTTTGATCTCACATGCTATTAGGTTTATGAGAAGGTTAACTACGCACGCATGAACCCCTGCATGTCTCTTTTGTTTTCACAGCACCAAACCGGTGGAGAAACCGAAGGAGCTGATCATCCCGCTGATCCATAAGAACCGCTGGAACCGGCTGGATGCGGGGAAAGAAGACAAGAGCAGCGAAGGAACGACCAAAGATCCGTCTCAGGAGGTGGACACGGTGGAATCACAAGCTGTCAAAGAACTCATAGAAGGTCTGCTGATAATTTGTTATTTTGACTACATAGACATACTTTGTATGGATCCACTAAAAGTCCCAATGGGTTTTGTTGGACATATATTACCATTACCATTACTGTTAGGTTTTGTAGTACCATAGTTACAATCATAGTTATTTGACTATACCGATCAGTCAGTACCTTGGCATATATCGTAACATCTGATACCATGATTGTATAGTCATACTGCCACAGTAATTTTTTTGTAAGAGTCATAGTGTTTCAATATGCTCTAAAATGTTTAGTTAGTCAGCTCTTTGGGTTTTAAAGACAGCCATGCTGAGTTTGTAATTGCTTGTTAAAGTACATGCCAGTTTTACCCAACAACAGTTCTAGATAATGACACTCAACAAAGATCTTATCTTATTTGGGTAGGAGTGATGTGGCATGGCTTGGTGTTTAAAGATCTGGGCTGGTAAGTGAAAGGTAGCAGTTTCAGACCCAGAAGGGGTGACTCATATGCTATCATTGCATTCTTGAGGAAGGAATTTTATTACAGAGAGACTGTCCATGTAGTAAAGATGTAGCCAACTATAAATTGTTTTGAAGAATAATAGATATATGCGATCTGTCCCTCATCTTCTGCAGAGTCTCAACGGTATCAGGAGAGATGGAAGAACGAGCCACAGTCAGATCCAAACTTTGCCATTCCTCTTCTCATGCAGAACCAAGCCCCTCAGGGTTTTGAGGATGGAGACAGAGTCAACGTGGAATTGCGACCAGAGTCGGTATGTCTGTCTCTTTGATGCACAAAAAAGCCCTGTTTTTGCCAGAGTTGGGATTCCTGTGCTTTTCACTGGTCTAGCCAGCAATAAATGAGAGGATCAGAGAGCAGTGTGTACTCTAGTGGAACCAAGACTGTATAGTTGATCTGTGTTTTTGGTTTGTGACTCATGCTGACTACAGCAGCAGCCAACATCAGGGCAGACCTGCATGTGTGCCGCAGACATTTGCTTGACTGTAACCAACTATATTGTATGCAGTATTGGTGCATCTGTATAGTAGTGTCCACAACTCCACAATTTAACTATACTGTGAATATGAGTTGAATAGTTCTTAATGATTAAACTGTAATAAATCCCAACGTTTTGCTCACTTAGTCACTGATTTAGATTTAGTTTCTAGATTTGACTGCTCCAATCCCTTCAACTCTAGGCTGTCTCTTCTAAACCCCGTCCTTCAAATGTCAGAAGTTACATGTCAGACAAACAGAAAGGCAAAGCGTGTTCTCTGATTGGTTAAGTTTTATTAACAAAAAAACAAAAAAAAAATTTTGTTGTGTACAGAGACAAGTGTAATTTATCAGGACAACTATTTCATGGAAATGTAAATGTTCATTATACACTCACCTAAAGGATTATTAGGAACACCTGTTCAATTTCTCATTAATGCAATTATCTAATCAACCAATCACATGGCAGTTGCTTCAATGCATTTAGGGGTGTGGTCCTGGTCAAGACAATCTCCTGAACTCCAAACTGAATGTCAGAATGGGAAAGAAAGGTGATTTAAGCAATTTTGAGCGTGGCATGGTTGTTGGTGCCAGACGGGCCGGTCTGAGTATTTCACAATCTGCTCAGTTACTGGGATTTTCACGCACAACCATTTCTAGGGTTTACAAAGAATGGTGTGAAAAGGGAAAAACATCCAGTATGCGGCAGTCCTGTGGGCTGAAAATGCCTTGTTGATGCTAGAGGTCAGAGGAGAATGGGCCGACTGATTCAAGCTGATAGAAGAGCAACTTTGCCTGAAATAACCACTCGTTACAACCGAGGTATGCAGCAAAGCATTTGTGAAGCCACAACACGCACAACCTTGAGGCGGATGGGCTACAACAGCAGAAGACCCCACCGGGTACCCATCCTCTGATGGCTACTTCCAGCAGGATAATGAACCATGTCACAAAGCTCGAATCATTTCAAATTGGTTTCTTGAACATGACAATGAGTTCACTGTACTAAAATGGCCCCCACAGTCACCAGATCTCAACCCAATACAGCATCTTTGGGATGTGGTGGAACGGGAGCTTCCTGCCCTGGACGTGCATCCCACAAATCTCCATCAACTGCAAGATGCTATCCTATCAATATGGGCCAACATTTCTAAAGACTGCTTTCAGCACCTTGTTGAATCAATGCCACATAGAATTAAGGCAGTTCTGAAGGCGAAAGGGGGTCAAACACAGTATTAGTATGGTGTTCCTAATAATCCTTTAGGTGAGTGTATATTTTTCCAATTATGCCATGATTTTTTATATATAATAATTCATGGAAAAGTAATGGAAATGTATTTGTCAAAAGGTGTGGGAACCCTGCAGAAAAATGCTTGCATCACCTTTTAATCGTTCAAGAATGAAAAATAGCTTGTATCTTTCTGTTGTTCCCTTCTGTGTATTTTTTTCAGTGAAAGGTGAAAGTGTAAACATTTGCACCATTAGCATCACTGAACAGAATTGCAAAAATAATTGGCCTGCCCCAAATTCATGGCATTGGTTGTGCCAATTTTGCAGTGTTGAGCCGGTCATGAGACTCAAACCAACTGAGCAATGTTTTGAAAGCGCCACAGTGTTTAAACTTCAGGGGAATAAACATACAAATGGCATACTTAATAGTGCACCTGTATTATACTAATCTGAGAAAGGGGAAATGTGTTTTAACAGAGAACTAGAAAAACTTATTTTGTATCACTATTGAAGGGTTAGTTCTCCCAAAAATGAAAAGTCTCTCATCATTTACTCACCCTCATACCATCCTATTTTTTTTTTCTGAACACAAACAAAGATTTTTAGAAGAATATTTCAGCTCTGTTGGTCTGACCAAACCTTTGAAGCTCCAAAAATCACATAAAATCCGTAAATTACATAAAAGTAATCCATATGACTCCAGTGGTTTAATCCATGATTTAAGAAGTGATATGATAGGTGTGGGTGAGAAACAGATCAATATTTAAGTCCTTTTTACTCTCTACACTTTCAGAATGTGAAATTGGAGATTTACAGTGGCAAGACAATGTATGTGAACCCTTTGGAATTACCTGCATTTATGTATAAATGTAATCTTTATCTAAGTTACAATAATGAACAAACACAATCTGTTTTAAATAATAACAAACGAATGATTGTATTGTTCTTGTACATTTTGAATACATCATTCATCATGCAGATTGGAGAAAAATAATGTGAACCCCTAGGCCAATGATGTCAACTAAAGCTATTTATTGTCATGAGTTGGGAAACTTGGCATCCAATTAATGAATCGAGATTGAAGGTGTGGGTTAGAGTTACTTTACCTACATAAAAAGACAAAAAATTTAAGTTTGCTATTTACAAAAAGCACCTGCTGACATGGATCATGTCTGAAAGATCTCGGAAGACCTACAATCAATATTTGTTCCTTTGCATAAAGCTGGAAAGGGTTACAAAGTTTTCTCAAAGAGCTTTGATATTTATCTGTCCACAGTTAGAAAAACTGTATATAAACGGAGAAGATTTAGTACTGGGGCTACTCTCCCTAGAAGTGTCCGTCCAGCCAAGATGTCCCGACACCACAGAATGCTCAATAAGGTTAAAAATAATAAGCCCTAAAGTGACAGCTAAACACTTGAAGGAATCATTGGAACAGGTTAACATCTCTGTTCATGAGTCTACTATATGGAAAATATTAATCAGGCATGGCTTTTCATGGCAGAACACCATGAAGGAAGCCACTGCTTTCCAACAAAAACATTGCTGTGTGCCTGAAGTTTGACAAAGACCACCTTGATACGCCACAAAACAACTGGAAATTATGTTTTGCGGACTGATGAAACTAAGGTTGAATTGTTTGGGAAGAACACACATCACTATGTATGGCATAAAAAGGGCACCGCATACCAACATGAAAACATAATCCCAACGGTGAAGTTTGGTGGAGGGAGCATTTTGATTTGGGGCTGCTTTGGAGACTGGACAGCTTACCATCATCAAAGTTTATCAAGATATCCTACAGGATAATGTCAGGGTGGCTGTGCCAGCTGAAGCTCACTAGAAGATGGGTGATGCAGCAGGACAATGTCCCTAAACATCTAAGTAAATCCACTGCAGAATGGCTTCAAAAAAAGAAAATCGCTTTGTTGAGGTTATTGCAGCCAAATGAGGATCGACCAGTTATTAAATCCAAGGGTTCACTTTTTCCATAGCACTGTGAATGTTTAAGGGGTGTGTTCAACAATGACATGAAATATTATAATTGTTTGTGTTGTTAGCTTAAACACATTGTGTTTGTCTTTACTTGTGACTTTGATGAAGATGAGATCACATTTTGTGACCAATTAAAGAAGAAAGCTAGCTAAATCCAAAGGGTTCACATACTTTTTCTTGTCAATGTATAGTAAAAAAAAATACTTAAATATTGATTTGTGTCTCACCCAGACCTATCATATCACTTCTAAAGACATTGCTTTAACCACTGGAGTCGTATGGATGACTTTTATGCTGCCTTTGAACTTCAAAGTTTTGGTCACCATTTACTTGCATTGAAAGGACCTACAGAGTTGAAATGTTCTTCTAAAAATCTCAGTTTTTGTTCTGCAGAAATAAAAAGGTCATACACATCTGCGATGGCATGAAAGTGAGTAAATGATAAGAGAATTTATTTTTTGGGTGATCTATCTCTTAAATGCCAGTGTGTAAAATTGCTTTTATCAGTACTGCACTTTTCTGTGCTTGCTATGGTATGGCTGTTATCAGTGCTTAATAAATGTACAGATTTATATTAGATTTATATGTTATTTATAGATCTCTCTCAGTTTTTTTGCAAATCTTAGCCCCTTCGGTGTGTGTGTACATGCTAAGGATTAAAATTATAATGTAGTTGATTATTAATTTGCAAAGTATGTTTAAACTTACTAGTGTTATATCAGTGTATGTTCTAGAGCTGTACCGCTCGAGCTGTTGTCCAGTAATGTGGCCAAATGTGTTGTCAGCCCAGAGAAATTCAAGGTCATTGTACATGCTGTACTCTTGTTACATTTAAATTGTTTATGTATGTGTGTGTGCGCATAGTATAAGGGTGTGTCCTAATGAAATGAGTGTTGGAAAACTCTCCTGCCGCATCCAAATAGCTTACTCTGCATAATCTCTCTCTACACACACCTCCAGTCCATCACTTGTAGATTGTTTTATGAGCGCGCAAGCTATCTTGATTAGTTTTGAACACGGTTCGCATTCATTATCTTAATGAATGATTTCTACTGCATATCAAAAAGCTTGTTTGTTTAAACGCATTAGGAGAAGCTGTAATATTTCACCTAATTATCACCACCTCTGCATGTTGAGGTGTGTTTCTAATCAGCAGTCTGTGTATCAGTGTCTGAATGTATTTTTGATAGCTTTGTATGTCTCTGTGTATACGCCTGTGCTTGATTTCTCTCTCTCTGTGTGTGTGTGTGTGTGTGTGTGTGTGTGTGTGTGTGTGTGTGTGTGTGTGTGTGTGTGTGTGTGTGTGTGTGTGTGCGCGCGTGCGCGTTCTGAATAGAGAACTGATGTCCATTCTCATTCAGTCCACAGAGGCAGACTATGACAGTGTTCCAGTGGAGGCTTATGGGATGGCGATGCTGAAGGGAATGGGCTGGAAGGCAGGAGAGGGAATCGGACACACATTTAAACAGTAAGCACCTCCCTTTTTCTTGGCTTAATGATATTTCAAGTTGTAATTAAAATGCTAATTTAAAATTATTGGGGACTGAGTAGGTCCAACTTGAAAGGAATATTTTGAATTTAGAGTCTATAAATGGCAGGTTGTCTAGAGCCCTTGGGTTTAGGGGATACAACCAATGATCCCTTTAACTTTTGTTATTGCTGAGCAAATCCTATTTTTGAGAACCTTCGGCCACTTGAGCAGAATATTAAATATACTGTACGATAGACACATTTTTTAACCACTCCACAGATTTAATATTAGCAAACTATTGTTTTGGCTATTGACTGTTGTTGTTTAGGACATCTACTTTGTGTATAACATGAGTAATTTTTCTAACAATTGTTTACAGACAGATTTTTTCACTTTTAATTGACAATATCAAATTTACAGTGGGTCAGAAGTTTACATTCACTAAGTAAACTGCCTTTAAGCAGCTTGGAAAATTCCAGAAAATGATGTCAAGGATTTAGCTTCTTATAGGAGGTGTACTGAATTGGAGGTGTACCTGTGGATGTATTTTATGGCCAACCTTCAAACTCGGTGCCTCTTTGCTTGACATCATGGGAAAATCAAAAGCCAAATCAGCCAAGACCTCAGAATAAAATGTGTGGACCTCCACAAGTCTGGTTCATCCTTGGGAGCAATTCACAAATGTCTGAAGGTACCTCGTTCATCTGTACAAACAATAGGATGCAAGTATAATCACCATGGGAACACACATCCATCATACTGCTGAGGAAGGAGACTAATTCTGTTTCTTAGAGATGAATGTAGTTTGGTGCGAAAAGTGCAAATCTATCCAAGAACAACAGCAAAGGACCTTGTGAAGATGCTGGAGGAAACGGGTAGACAAGTATCTATATCCACAGTATAATGAGTCTGTAACGATGAGGAGGGCGTGGCCGGGCCGTGTGTCTCAAACAGCAGGAGAGAGAGATAAAGGGGAGCCGCCAGTTCGAGAGAGAGAGAGAGAGAGAGAGACACACACATGTGGCCACTGTTTATGTGTGTGCTGGCTCTCTCTCTCCAAGACTCTGCCATGGTTTCTGCATATATCGCTCAACCCATTGCTCACTGCAATCAGAAACAGGTGTAAGACATATTGTACTCAGGTGTATGCACCCTTACCGCTTTCCAGACGAATGCCCCACCACGCCCTCACCTCCACAATTTAGTTTAAAACCCCTTTATTTTAGCGCATAAAAAGGCTTTAAAGGTAAAAACTCAATCAAATTAAATGGGTCACTCATGTTTTGTGGTCTGCTACATGATATCTGAAGATGCCGGATTGAGTAGCACGAGCAATCTTACTCTGCATTCTCTTGTCTCTAGTCTAGAGCACAAATATCAGGAATCCCGCTAAACTTACACATATTTGCATGCTCCAGAGTTAGTTGCGAAATGTAAATGAGACGAGAAGCATTTTTGCACTTATGAAGCCCCAAATACAAGATGAATGTCATTGAATTTACATTTATGCATTTGGCAGATGCATTAATCCAAAGTGACTTACGGAGCACCTATTACAGGGACAGTACCCCTGGAGAAACATGGAGTTAAGTGCCTTGCTCAAGGACACAATGGTGGTGGCTGTGGGGATCAAACCGGCAACCTTCTGCTTAACAGTTCTGTGCTTTAGTCCACTACGGCAATTTGCATAAATGTTCAATGCCGGAAACAATTTGTCCATGTTTCTTAAATTCTCTCAGTCTCAAGTCCTGCCTACTTATAGGTATGCACACGGCTTGAACATGGATATTTATGTATCGCAATATACATGATATAGCAAAGTCTCCATCGATGTGCACTTTTATATCGTCTTATCACCCAGCCCTACTGTACTAGCAAATCACATTCAAAAATAAAAAAATTGATGTAGGATTTGCCCAAGGTGAACCAGACTCTGCAGCAATGGGGTACAACAGGGCTAAAGGCACCCCTTTTTTTATTATTGAATATTGAATATTGATGGTGCAACATGATAACGGAAAGTTGTTTCGATTATAATTCAGTTGTATCCTCACTTGGTGTAAAAATCCCCTGTTGAGTTTAAAATTATACCGTGTAAATACCTTGGCAGTAGTTATAGGGCACAATTTGTCAAATAATGCAAATCATTTGTAACATTAACAAAGGATGCTTACTCAGAATAACTACTTCAGAAAAATTCAACCATTTACTGTTAATTTTAAACACATTTGGCATTTTATTACATCTCAAGTATTCTATTAAAAAACTGATCTATTGTGATGGGATCAGTCATGTGAGCTGCTTTGAACATTTTTCATAACAAATCTATTCTCCCCACTTAAGAAAAACAATGTGTTTAATAGGGGCCTTTAGCCCATGAAACGTGGGGCTTTTTACCACAAACACTATCCTTTAACTTATTTGACACTTATTGTAAATTTATTGATTTAATGACCTTAAACAAAACTTAAAATGATAAATAAGCATTTTGACTCAGAGGAAATGTGTTAATTTCAGGTATTTTCATTAGCTATATAAATTATGTATTATGTAAAATTTGAAAAAATTATAAAAAAAATTAGGTCAAACTACCTCAAAATCAACCTTTAGACTGGAAAGGAAACATTTCCAGTGTATAGTGACAAACCGGTTTTTAGGAAAGTAATTTGGTAGTTTTTGCTGCCATTTAGTGTTTTGGGAGAAAATAAAATCAAAGGAGCCTTTTACCCTGGGGAGCCTTTAGCCCTGTTGTACCCTACTATAATTGTAAATGTGATCCTTTTTTAATATATTTAATATATCTTCATTTTATGGCACATCTGTACTATTTTTTTGTTTTTACGAGCTGTAGTCTCATTACTTGTCCATTGTTTGAAAGATACATTCTTTTTCAGACCTGTTCATCTGAACCTGTAGTTGTTGTTTTTTAAACTGACCTAGTTTATCTAAAGAATAATGAAATAACATTCAGCCATACATAAATGTAATCATATTGAACATGTGTTGCCTGAAATAGCTTTTTTCCTTTTGCAATCTTTCATTTTCAACCTCTGCATTATCTTTATAGTTTCATCACTAGTTTCTAATGCATGTGATGTTTTCTGCTCATGTTCCCTTGTGTTGGGATTATTGTACTGACTGCGGACATTAATGACGGCAGATTATGATTGTATGTCAAATGCAATGAAGAATTATTTCAGACCAGTACTGGGAATCTTTGGCACAGACTGGATGCACACTTTTTAATCTTTTGTGCTTAAGGGCCCATCTGTCCACTTGTATGAACATGGAAATACATGGAATGCTCTTTATAAGGGGTGGAGTACAGCCACACAAAAGTATGGGAGGTTGTGTTAGTAGTCGTTCACACCAGATGCATTCTTGAGTTAAAATACGGCTAGATGCAATACAGCGAAATGAAACAGAATGTCTTAAGATATGTTAAAACGTTGACATGCCATCTTTAAGGATTAGTTCACCCAAAAATTAAAATTCTGTCATCATTTGCTCACCCTCAAGTTAAAAAAATGGCAAGATGCATTGTAGCAGTTAAAAATGCCCATCTACTGCACGTTTACCTTGAAAAATAATAATAAAAAAATACAAAGATGTGTCTTAATTGTTACTTTAAAATTGTATTAAAATTGTATTTCCTCTTTCCCTCTCTCTTCTCTTTTTGCATTAGAGATGTGAAGCCCATAGAGCATCAGTTAAGGCCTAAAGGGCTGGGTTTGGGTGCTGATCGCTCTTCTATTAAAGACCTAGAGCCTGGTCGTCCAAAAAGGCCCCCTAAACCTGGTGATGAGAAGGGGGAGGAAGAGGAGGCTCTGGTCCTGGGACCTGGAGGATGTGTGCTGGTCCTGGCAGGGGCACATAAAGACCTATATGGAAAAGTGAGAACCTTCATCCATGACATATTACTGATATACCAGTGTGAAAAAGCTAAAGAGCTGGAAGTGTTTGAATGACATAAGATGGAAGTACAAAGTCTTCTTATTAGCGAAGCACAAGTAGTTATCAGGTAATATATTGACAAGACAGATTGATCAGTCCTTATTTGGCCATTTTGAGATTATCTGACAATGACCATGCCCATATAGCTAACGGAAGATGTTAGCTCCCCCTTGTGTCAGTACCAAAATGTACTGTCAACCTTGTCAATGGGTAATGGAATTTAAAACTGAAGTGTGTAATTTCTGCAAAACCGAACCGGCCTTGATCAAACTATTAGTCCCGCCCCAACTCATGCATTTGTTGAGTCAGTTTTGTTGTACAGTTGGACAGTTCTTGAGAAAATTCACCCATGAATGTCAGAATAATAGTATCGCTGCATTCATAGGTGCACTCAGTAAGTTTTGTCTTTGTGTCAACTTGGACTTGCACTGACACATAGCGGCATAGATGCAGCATGTCTATCAAAAAAATCAATAGTTTTCAGTTTCAGATGCCATTGAAGAAATTGAGTATTTACATTCAGCCATGATAACTTTAACCAATGAGTGAAAGTGTCAAATAACAGGATGGTTACTGAGATTGAGCAGTATTCAGCTGGTCATGTGATTCTAACACTCCATGTTGAATAAAACAGCTTTTATAAGGTTATTGATATGACTGGAGTCTTCATTTTAATATAAGTTGTCATGATTTCCCCCCTAAGCTCAATAGTTGTGTCATTGTGGTTTGAATGTAATAGAATAATTTTAGTGTCAGCCACCAGTCTTTTTCATTTGTTCTCACTCTGCCTTTCTCAACTCTTACACATTCTGTCTCATATCTGCTCTTACACTGTCTCTGTCACAGATAGAGGGATTGGATCCAGATAATGCCAGAGCTGTAGTCAAACTTGCCATTGGCGGCAAGACGGTGACCATCATTCAGCACTCTTTAAAACTAGTCACCCGCAAGGAGTACGAAAAATACAGCAAAGACTTAAGTAAGTGTTTTCTTACTTTTTTTGTTATGTTATTTATCTATGGTTTTACACTGTCAAAATCTCTTTCGAGCATATTGTTAATGGATATAATAGCATCTATAAAGTCTATCTTTTTTTTTTTTAATTACTACTAGAGTTATCTAGCTTTTCTAGACCTAAATCGAATATGTTTTAAACTGGTGTGAATCAGAATATTCAGGGGGGAAAATAACATTTTAGACATTAGGATTTTATTGGATTGGTAAAATTGGCAATGATATTGTTGGTTAACATTATTTTTCTCCCACCTGTGTGGCCTTGGTTACATAAAAGGTACATAATGGTGTTCAGAGGAGACATACAAGTTACAGTATTACATTTAGATACAAACATTATGAAAGTTATTTTATTTTTGCTATAGAAAGATAGTGTTTTGATGAATCTTGCACAATAAGACCAAGGGCCATTTTTAAGAAATAGTGTGACATATTGTTTTTAAACTGACTTGAGACCATTTTTCAAAGTTGAATGCAGATTTAAGAACTAGCGTGACTGTTTCAGTGTCATTTGAGCATGTGGGATAACAAACTGTTTGGATTCAAATATTTGAACCCA
The DNA here is from genome assembly GCF_025860055.1 of Xyrauchen texanus. Taxonomy (NCBI): domain Eukaryota; kingdom Metazoa; phylum Chordata; class Actinopteri; order Cypriniformes; family Catostomidae; genus Xyrauchen; species Xyrauchen texanus. The sequence continues at coordinate 13,425,136 of NC_068312.1, forward strand.
AAACATCATTGGGTTTTATTTTTTAGTAAATAGAAGCTACACACAACACAAAATCATGTCAGTGTGTACACATGCAAGTACTACTATCATGCAGAAAGTAATCTTAGAAAACATAATTTTTTTAACTTTAGCACTAATTACAAATAATTGACTTACCAGAAAATGTGTGATCTGTCTTTGTCTGTCAGGTCGTCTTGGCAAAGCACACAAAGACAAAGAGAGAGAGCAAGAACGAGAACAGCAGTTAAACGGCAAAGATGAGAGAGGAAAAACAGATCGGGGCAGAGAGAGGGAGAAGGACAGAGACCGAGATCAGAAGAAAAGAAAACACAGAGAATCAAGTGCGGACAGGTAAGACATCAGCTCAGTTTTAAATGTGACATCGTTCCAACGTGGCACACTCTTGTGTTTCTGAAAACCCCTTAAACGCAAAAACGTATTCAGGATAATTCTGTAATATATTCTTTTATTTAATCTTTACATTTTTTTAATTGCTTAAACTTACTGTTCCTCCTTGATGTCAGAGATAAACCACCCCCGACAAAGGAGTCCCGGCCCTCCCCCCCAGCCCCGTCTTGGCTGCAACGGGACCTCCGTGTGCGTTTCATAGATAAATCATTCAAAGGAGGCAAATACTACAACTCAAAGGTACTTAACTCTTGCCACATACTCAAGTACATTTACTTGCACTTTAAAAGTTTGATATCAGTCGGACCAAAACAATAATTTGCCTTTTTATAACGTCAAGCAAAAACGTTAGTCCAACCAAAATCGTACAGGTCTGATTTTTGCAAAACATGCGATCATAGATAGGCTTCAGCTAGCATTTACATATGTTAATAGGACCACAACTGGCCTCAGTGTTGTGCACATGTTCCAAAAGACAGATGCTTGCTGCTTTTGTTTGGTTTTGCACATGTGAAGCAAAAGGTAAATCGGAAAACATCTGTCACTTCTTCAGCTTCCTTCTGAGATTCAGTTCCACGTTGTGTCATGTATGCTTGAGAAGACTGTAGCTTCATTAGAAGCACATGTAAATGTTATGACTGTGAGCAAGGTTAAAATCTGTTTTGGAGCACTCAGCATTATTTTATATATTAACTCATCATCATTATGTGATGCCTTTTCTTGTCAGTGTAATTAAAATCATCATTTAATTTGCTTGAATTCATTTTGTGTTTTTAGATGAGAGTTGAGGATGTCCTGGCACCCCACACCTGTGTGTGTCGTACAGAAGAGGGCAGACTGCTGGACGGTAGGACAGAGTTTTAAATGACACTGAAACTGTTGATTGACTGAAAACTAATGGAAAGTTGTACTCATTTATTTTGCTCAGATGTTAGACAGAAGATGCTCGAGACCATTGTGCCCAAGCACGACTCAGACTTCATTATGGTGGTTCTTGGAGAACACAGAGGACAGGTATACAGATTGGCTTGCTTGTATTGTACAACTTGGACGTGTTTTGAACCCTAATGAACTGCCTGCCTGGGTGGCATTTTAGGCATCTAAATATTGCTTCCTTACAAGAAATGTTGGCCAAACCAAAAGATGTTTTTTAGCTATATTAATCATAAATCCTTTCAGACTTAATTTATCATTTTTGTACCTGTATCCATCTTCAGAGATGTGCAGTTCTGCCCCAGACGCATAATGTATACAGTGCAATTGATGAGTGTGTTTCACAGGTGGGCCGCATCTTGAAGCGAGACCGAGAGAAGTGTAGAGTCATGGTTCAGCTGGACCGTTATGAAGAACAGGTGTTCGCTCTCGACTATGACGCCATCTGTCATTATGTGGGTGGAACAGAGAACTGAGAAGTCTTTTGGAAGGCACAACACATCTTTATCCTCCAATGCTCTTAATTTAAACCTGTTCTGTTGCTGACTTTAGTCACCATTGGCTTTTTCCTACATTGTTAGTGACCAATATATCAGATGTAGTCACATTTTTAATACAACCAATACTTAATTTATTTTGTTATTTGTGTTGTATTTTTAAAGGAAATCTTAGACCCTAATTTGAACACAATTTCTGTCTTTTGATACAGATTGGGAGAAAACATTTGCATATTTTGTGTTAAGAAGTGTGAGCGGGATCAATTAAAACATTTGCCATTTTTCACACTGTATATTAAAATAATGAACACCTACATAAGTCATCCTTGTAATTGTAATATAGTAGTGTCTGCTACCAGTTTGTGGAAAAATGTGAACATTATTTTTTTTAATATATGTTTCAGCCCAATGTGATAAGGGAAAAGAGAATCTTGGATAGTAAACTTTCCCTCCAGTGTTTAGTTCGTTATGGTCCAATAAAGATCCCAATTTCTTGTCATACAGTTTATGTAAAAAGTTACGCACGAAGCCGCAAGAATCTGTACGTGTTATCTTTTAATAAAAAAAATCATGACTAAAGTTCCTTCAAAATTGTAACATCACTCTCCTCTTAAATACACACGGAAACATATTTTTAATATTAAACTGTTTACTATAAATGACATGTTCACAATCTAAAGTGGCAAACTGTTTTCAAATGTATAACACAACACATGGTATATTTACAAATGAAGCTATGGCCCATGAGTAAAAAAAAAAAACTTGTAAAAGCCTTTAGTTTTCACATTTACAACATGTTATTAAACTATCATCATAAAGGCTTTATAGACACTATTCCTGCTCAGTCATCCTCATCGTCTTCCTCCAGGCGTCTTATATTCTCAGCATTTGCCCTGAGGACAGCTCCAGGACTGGGATACGGCCTCTGCTGGAACAGGGGTCCTGCTGCTGTGGTGTCCGCCCCTGTCTTTGCCTCATTACGTTTGGGGAGGCCAGTGGACCATGAGCCCCTAAAATAAACAAAAACAAATATTTATATGAAACGCATTTACATTCTAAATATATTAGCTCTATGACAGGTCCATGATGAGTAGAGCGTGCTAATTTCAGTGGAAGGTCATTGAAGTGCTTTTGTAAATCTTTGAAATAGAGGTTAAAGACAACGGCGCCAAAGAATGCAGCTATAAACAGCCAATCGAATCGTTAACCCTGAGTCAATATTATTTATATTTGTTTCATATTATTTATACTTATTTATCATTTGTTAGTTCATTAATCCTGGGTAGTCCGAATTAGAAATTTCACAACGCACATTTGTAAATGCTGAGTTAATGTTTATTTGCACGTTCAAGTGTTTAAATAACTGCATGCCATTTGTGAAAATTTCATAACGTAACTCCGCTCTGGATGTCTTATGATATGTCTTTTGAAACATACTACAAAACCGAAGAAAAAAAAATGTACATCAATAGAATGAAAACGCAAAAACTCGATGAGAGCCAATAAGGTTTAATGTGCTCATTTATAACTTTGCCACGATCGACATTGCCACCATATTTAATTTAAGCACTTTATTAACTATTTAATTGATTTGAGAGTAAATAACTACTTAAATTGTGCGCATTGCACGAAGTGAAATGAAGAATTGGAATATAATCATTCGTATAAATTTACATTTAATTTTCAAGCTTGACAGATCAGTCGCTATTCATTTGCACTTTGGTGTAATATTAGGGTGAGTACATAACAGAATTTATTTTGTGTGATCTATTCCTTTAACCATTAAATGCATACTCATGGTCTTAAGCAGTGGGGATTTCTTTAAGACTGCAAGGGAAGCTCAGCTTCCCCTATAATGTCAAAAAAAATAATGGTCAAATATGTACTATTGTGTAAACAATTTATTGACTAAAAATGCGTTAGAACACGTTCATCTCGAAGACGAGTTCGTTCAGAATCAGCTACATTACATATAGCAGGTCGGCTGACTCGATTTACTTCTCATACATTCCCGTGGCGTCAGTGCATTTCCCTGTTGAAGCCGGCGTCCATTGACTTCAATGGGGCTGCTCTGAACAGTTTTTTCAGTGCTCGAAAATAGGCGGTCATTGGATAAATGCTGCGATTATGTCCGCCCACGGGCTCAGCGTCTCTGGGGGTGAATGAGGAGTGGGCTGGCCGGACTCGGGCTTCAGCGTGATGATTGGAGGATCTGTCGAAAGACTGCATCTCCTTTTGATTGACAGCGAATCTGTACTATAAGAAGTCACTGAAGCTATTTGCGCTCAGTCCCATCGTGGATTTCTCAAGTGTAGTCGAAAGACAAACTGCTGCAACCTATTTCTTTATATTTGTTTGGCGAAATTGCTAGTCAATTTGCATAATACATTCACACAATTATACACCACATTCCTTGTTTCAGTTTTACCAAGTTTAATATATTTTGTTTTAGAGCTTGTTCATTCATTCAGTAGGCTAGGCTAGCGTTGTACAGGTGAAACTGCATGCGATGGCAGAGCGGTGCTAATATTGTCGACCTGATTTTGGCGAAGCCATTTGAAAGTCTTCCTTACGAGGAAAAAATTAGAATTAAACAGCAGGGCAGATCAACACCTAAGATTGATTTAGTGCAAAAAATAGGGTAAATAAGTTTATAATGTAGGCCGAAAATGAGCTTCCCCTCTTTGAAAGACCAGCAGCCGCCACTGGTCTTAAGTGACCTGGGACCTCATTCCACCCTTGTGCCTCATTCATGTTTTGAAGTTATGCCCCCACTTCTTTAGTATTCCTCAACTTGTCTAACAATAAAACAAAAATTGCAAAAATAAAGTTATTACCAAAAGTGTACAGGGTCTTTAGTGACTTGAGATGTGCAAGTGTCTCAATATATATTTATGACAACTTTAATAAACGGTCTAGAAAAGGCAAAATCATATTTTTGTGATTTCATAAGTATACAAGTTTACTATCACAGGATATCTATTTCTTTATTACAAGACAAATGAGTGCCATGTTCATACAAATTACTACAATATAAAGGTCAATTTTCTGCGCAATGGTGGTGAAATAACAGTATCTCTTATGCGTGAATACATATATACTATACATGTTAATTGTTACTCAATGTGGCGCTGTTGTAACGTGGAAGTAAACTATAGCAAGTGCAACACATGAACAGTATGATTTGGCTATTGTCATCAAGTTGTACTGCTTATGTGTAGCTCAATATCTCTTGAAGTTTCAGCGTGGAAGTATTGTATCCAGTTCTATCATTTGTTGCAATATTGCTTTGATATTTGAAAAATAAAACATAAAAATATAGCCTAACAGAATATTTTCTGATCTTTTATTTTCTAATTGTCTTAAAAAATGATCTGAACATTTTACAATATCTGGTCATTTTGTAAATCCATTAGTTATAGATATAAGTACTGTGTAGGTGAAGTAATATTTGGCAAAACACCCATGCATTTAAGGGTTAACCCAGGGTTAAAAACAGACTCGACACATAAGTAAGTATATTAGGAAAATCCCTTGAATGTAAACATTATGGCCATTACCTTGGAGCATCTGAATAGGCACTGGGATCCATAGGATCCATTTCCTCCTGCTGGGGTTTCCGACTTCCTCCTAATAAAAACAAAAGGTTTGCTTTAAATAATTTGGTTGAGACATATATCTGGTGTGACATTTCCTTAAGTATAATATCTGGTATATTTCACGAGACCGTTCATGCATTAACCACCTCTCTTTGATTTGTTGTATGGTCCACTGTCTTCTCTTCGCATTCGTCTATCATGATCTCTGTCCCGATCTCGGTCTCTATCTCTGTCCCGTCCATCCTCCCTGTCTCTGTCCCGCTCTTTATCCCAAACACGCTCTCTGTCTCGTTCCCTCTCTCTCTCTGGCTTCTCGTTCTGGCTGTCCCCTTTGTTGAGTCCAGTCTCACCTAGGAAGCAAATGAAACAAAAACAAGATGTAACCATTTACATGTCTAAAAAAATCAGTTGAGGAAGCACACTGTAACAGAAGCATGGAAGCCTTGTTATGTCTGATATTTGTGTCTGACCTTTCTGTTTTTTAGTAGCCTTGGTGATGACAGCAGCAGGGTCATTGGGGGACAGCCAGCTCACCAAGTCTGTTTCTATATTCCAATAGTACGGAAGACCACTGAGGACAAGAGGATTTTATTTTACAAGGGACCCACTGCCACTGATATAGAATGTTTGGCCTATATGATCACTGATAAACAAACATTATTGATATGACTTGAAGATATTTCCTATACTGTTCTCTATTTTGTAGTATCTTCAAGTGAAATTATGAAACTCCTTACCAAACGGAGTCAAACACTTTGTACCAATTGGTGGGTAAATTCTCGAGCATTGTAGCCTCATAGTCTAAGTTGTTATCGTCATAGTCTTCAGCGATGATCTCCTCTTCGGCTTCTGGTGACGATCAAGGTGATGAGAGGCAATGAAACCAGTAGTCGCTTTGTTTTACCCATAGAATACACAGCAAGCTGAATATGCGTGAAGTATCTTACCGTGGTCAGACTTTTTCACGATTCCTCTTTTAGCGAGACGTGCAAGTAGAGCAGGAGGAAGAGGCATCTGAAGAAAGAGCAAATAATCTCAATCATTGACCATAAACAGTGAGTGGAGGATAGTGCAGAGATGCAACACGTTGAAAACAGATTTGGACAGGATCGTGTTTTTTCTATGCACATCATAATACAATATAATACACACAGTGATTTATTAATCAACACATGCCCATAGCTTACCTTTATGGTGTTCCAAAATGTAGTTATAAGGTTAAAGTTTCATTGTAACGAGCCAAACAAGCATCCCGGGCGCAGAAAAATGACGTAGAAAATGTGCAATGACGTCACAGCAGGGAATTTTTCACTTTGATATAAATATCTTAACAACCTTGTCTTGGAAGGGTTTAAATTGAATATTTCATTTACCAGCGAATTATGTGAATTGGAGAAAGAAACAATTCTTCATTTGTTGTATCGTATTTATTCAAGACTGCTTTGGAACGATTTAGAAACCAATATTAAGAGAAAATTAGGATGTGTGATAATAATTTGTGTATTTGATGTGTTGTTTTATTTTGAATATGATATTCTGGAATGTAAAGAATAATATGAACTACAAGTTGATTATTTTATTGGGGAAATGCCATACACAAGAAAAAATGGGCTCTTTGTAAACCAAATTTCTTTCATTTTATAAATGACTTTGAATAGTATATAAACCTTTTGGGGGGAGGGGAGGGGGCACTGAAAACATGTAAAGTTTTAAATAACTGACATTTATGGAAAATATTTTGTCTGGTAATGTATCTTATATTATTATTGTGGTGAGGGGCATAGAATCCGGGGGGATTTAATCAAAACAAGTAAGTACAGAGGGCCTGGATAGCTCAGCGAGTATTGATGCTGACTACCACCCCTGGAGTCACAAGTTCGAATACAGGGTGTGCTGAGTGACTCCAGCCAGGTTTCCTAAGCAACCAAATTGGCCGGTTTCTAGGGAGGGTAGAGTCACACGGGTAACCTCCTCATGGTTGCGATTTGTGGTTCTCGCTCACTATGGGGCATGTGGAAAGTTTTGCATGGATCGCGGAGGGCAGCATGAGCCTCCAAATGCAATGAGCCTCCATGGTGTCTTGCACAACAAGCAACGTAATAAGATGTGCAGATTGACGGTCTCAGAAGCGAAGGCAACTGAGACTTGTCCTCTGCCACCCAGATTTAGGTGAGAAACCGCACCACCACGAGGATCTATGAGAAAATGGAATAATTCATTTTTTTTTTAAGATTAATATAAAATATATATATTTCCATTTAAGTTCTATGCTAATAACATATTGTTTGCAGCCACATTAAGTTACATTTAATGAACTTAAGTTTTTTTTTCTACCATAGATGGTGATAGCATTGTTTCAAAAATTCTGGATTTGAAGATAAGGGACCACGAATAATATTTTATTATTAAGTAATTAATTCATTAAATTGTTTTAAAAATTTCAGCAAAGATGTGGAAACCAATACAATTACGCTGATCTAAATTGTGCTAAAGATTCTAATATAGGTAATGTTACTGGGTTCGCATCTCCTGTTTTCCCATGTGTAGGAAAAGAAAACCTTGGAAGTTTGCATTTTCAGATTATAAATATAAATAATATTATTGTTATGAGTGCTCCTTGCACTGTTATCAGTGGCGTTGAGATGTTCTCTCATCCATCCATGCGCGTTCTACTCGCTCAGCACCTCGTGCTCCTTTCCAGTTAGATGGCAAAGCACAACACAAACAAATGTGTCCCCCGCTGCCCACTCATGATAAACATACTATTGTACTGACGCAATCTTTGTTTATTAAAATAAAAAGTTGTATTGGGGGGATCAGAACACAGAACTCCTTGAACTAGAGGTGAAAATTTGACCATGTGAAAAATCAATCAGGCATATGCATGCTGTGCTGATCTATCCATTTATTCGCTGACTAACAAAATCTCAGTACAGTGTTACATGTATGGATCAAGTTATCAAATTAATAGGGTCAAATATTTGTAGGAGCACTATAAGTTTTTGGTGGTTCCTTACCACACTCTCCACAGTTTTAGCACAATGTTTTGACTTTTCAGACAGTCCCTTAAACACTAGGCAACATTTCCATAGAATATCAAGGTTAAATGAACAACCTTGAACGATTTTGCCATGACGCAATGACACCAGATGAAATATGCCAATTATATGGGACAAATCACATCTCGTATTGATTCAACAAAGGAGTCATCGTTTCATCATTAAATATGGGATTATACCATATTTTACAGGACAGGTGGTAACCCCACCATCCCCCCAAAACATCCCCTCCACTTTTTAAAACAATGTGACGCCCTTGCTAGTAATATCCAAACCACTTTCCACTTTCCAAACATGAGGTCAAAACAACAGTGTGCCATTGTAACTCCCACTGGAGAGAAAGAACAGAACATTTTAATACAAAAGAGGTTACTTTATTAACAGAACTTTCTCACATATTAGCAACCAGTCTTTGTTTTAAGAAAGGTTTACCGTAACAAGTGTCAAACGTTGATAAAATAGTTTTTAATGGCAGATGTTCATCTCATGGTCTTCATCATCCTCTGTGGAAAATGAGGAGAAACAGACTGGTAGCTTGGTGCATTTCCGCTGAAGTAAACGTGGGGGCACTGTTCCAGAATAAAGGCATCTTTCTGATATAATGGGAAACAGCCTAAAGGGTTAACAGAACATGTCAAAACAGTCTAAAGTTGTCCATAAAATAGCAGTTGACCGTGGCTCGCTTTAAAGCTTAAAGGTGCACTCAGTAATTTATTTCCTCACTAAAAATTTTTTACTCATTTCAATAGTAATTCTGAAACATATGTATAAACTCATGAGCACTCACATGAGATAAAGACTCCAATTATATCAGTAACATTTATAAAAGTGGTTTTATTCTACATGGAGCGGGTCCCCTCATAGGGGCTGCCATGTTATAATCACATGACCAGCCAAATACAGCTCGTGTAATCTCAGTTACTGCCCTGCTATAAGACATTTTCACTCATGGATTAAATTAATCATGACTGATTGTGAATATGTACAGATTTATCGGTAACTGAAAACTATTGTGTTTGAAAGATGCTGCATCCAGGCCTCTAGGTGTCAGTGGAAGTCCAAGATGACACCAAAAATTGACTGAGTGTATCTTTAAAAAAAAAAAAAGTAGCATGGACCACTTTTATGACACTTTGGGTACTTTAACCATTAAACAAGTCACTATCAACTGCTATTGTATTGAAATCAGCAAATGCAACATTCTCTTAAATGTCTCCCTTTGTGTTCTGCAGAAGAAAGTTATGGGTTTGGAACGACATAATCGTGAGTAAATTATTAAAGAAATTTAATTTTTGTGTGAATTCTTTATTTAATAACAAAGGACCAGACCTAAAACTAGCTAAACAATCAAATCAGAGATAAACAGATTAAGGAGTTGGTCCAGACCCAGTGGGTCTGGAGTGGTGGAGTCCAGGTGACGAAACCTCAGTGTGGTCTCTAGGTCCAGGTGATCGTCCACATTGCTGTACTTCACAATATCACTGACATTCTGCCCTGCTGTGCCCAAGAACCTGACACCACAAATCAGCACTGTCAACTACAGTTCAATACCTCCATATCACAGACAACCAGAATATTAAGAATGGTGGTTTCACTCATTGCACGCCATCCACAATGGCTTGGTAGGGGTTACTGACCAGCTCTAGGATGGGTTAGGGCACAGCCAGAGGGAACATGCCTCTAAATATTAGAAAAAGTTGGAAATAAGATGAAATCAGGTTTAGCGTTGAAAACCTTCACTACTTCTTTAGAAGTATGATCAACATTAGTCTGAGGTAAGGATGCCCACATGTAAGAATTATAATGTAAGCTTGCTACACTCTAGAAAGAGATGTTATCCCTTTTACAACAATTGAATGGTTTTCATCTCTGAAAGTTGTAACTATTACTGTGCTAATATAAACACTCACTGACCACAAGCCGCACTAAAATCTCATCCAGCAGCCTGAATGAAGACTGTACTGTACACCTTTGTATGAAAATGGCAATTTCAAGCATTGTATAGACTCAAAACTCCTCAAAACTATGATTGACTGATGAGTTTCTATAGAAAGTTGTTTCTTTTTTGCCATTTTTGACCTAATATTGACCTTAAGACAGGCCAGTCTATTACATACTGTGGCAACTCAAAAACAAACACAAAGACAAAGTTAAGCTTAATTTAACAAATCATATAGCTTTCAACTGTGTTTGATATAATGGCAAGTGATTTTCTAGTATCAAATAATCAATTTAGCATGATTACTCAAGGATTAGGTGTTGGAATGATGGCTGCTGGAAATGGGGCCTGTCTAGATTTGATCAAAAATAACTTTTTTTAAATAGTGATGGTGCTGTTTTTTACATCAGTAATGTCTTGGCTATAATTTGTGAACAGTTGAATGCCACTTTGGTGAATTAAAGTACCAATTTCCTTCCAAAACAGCTAAATCTGTACATCACTCCAAACTTCGAGTGTATAATATATATATATATATATATGCACACACCGATATGCCACAACATAAAAATCATGTGCCTAATATCTTGTAGGTCCACCTCGTGCCACCAAAACACTCCGGCCTGTTGAAGCATGGACTCCACAAGACCTCTGAAGGTGTCCTGTGGTATCTGGCACCAAGACGTTAGCAGCAGATCCTATAAGTCCTGTAAGTTGTTGGTCCAGCACATCCTGTAGATGCTCAATCGGATTGAGATCTGGGGAATTTGTCATGTCATGACAATTTGTCATTTTAATGTCTTGTCCTGTTCCTCAAACCATTCCTGAACAAATTTTGCAGTGTGGCAGGGCACTGAAAGACGCCACTGCCATCAGTGAATACTGTTGCCATGAAGGGGTGTACATGGTCTGCAACAATCTTTAGGTAAGTGGTACATATTAAAGTAAGATCCACATGAATGCCAGGACCCAAGGTTTCCCAGCAGAACATTGCCCAGAGCATCACAATGCCTCTTCCGGCCTGCCTTCTTCCCATGGTGCATCCTGCTGCCATCTCTTCCCAAGGTAAACAATGCACACGCACCTGTCTGTCCATATGATCTAAAAGAAAGTGTGACTCATTCCTTGGACCACTTTTGGTAGGTACTAACCACTGCATACTGGGAACACCCCATAAGATCTACCATTTTGGAGATGCTCTGACCCACTCATCTAACCATCACAATTTGGCCCTTGTCAAAGTCGCTCAGATCCTTACGCTTGCCCATTTTTCCTGCTTTCAACACATGAAATTCAAGAAGTGACAAATCACTTGTGGCCTAATATATCCCACCCCTTGACAGGTACCATTGTAACAAGATAATCAATGTTATTCACTTCACCCTTCAGTGGTTTTAATGTTGTGACTGATCAGTGTGTATACTATTCACACTGATGAGCCAAAACCACCTGCCTAAAATGCTGTTGATTCTCTGTGTGTCACCAAAACCTACACGATCTCCATTTAAAAAAAATAAATCAAATTTATGCCACAGTAGACCTTCTGTCAATTTGGACAAGACAGAATAGCCTTTGCTGCCCTTGCACATCGATGAGTCTTGGGTGTCCAACACCCCGTCACCGGTTTGTTCCTGGAAATATTGTCAGCAGGTTCTTACCTCTGCTGACCGCATCCCACAAGCCCTGCCATTTCAGAGATGCTCTAACCCAGTCATCTGGCCGTAACAATTTGGCTCTTGTCAAAGACGCACAGGTCTTTCCTCCAGCCCATTTCTACTGCATTCAACACGTTTACTACAATAACTGATTGATCGCTTACCATCTAATCCACCCAGACCTGGACATGTGCGCTTGTTAGTAGATGATCAACATTGTTTTCTTCAACTGTGAGTTATGTTTTGGTTCATCAGTGTATATTTATTTTATTTTCCGTATTGATTTGAGGTTAAAACTGACCATTTAATAGGACATTTTCTTGACAATCACTCACTTGTGCTTTTACTGCATTACCCCCTCACTGATCTCCTTCAGGATGGAGGGCTGCAGCTCCATGTGTTTGAATATGGTGCCCACTATAATAGTGTTCATCCATCTGCAGATCACACAGCTTCTTTATGGGCACAACTGAACCTACAATACACATTCACTGTTACTGGAGAAAGCAATACTATCATAGCAATACACCAATCAAAGCAATTTTTTCCCCCATCATGTTGGCTGTGTAAATGCCAATGACATACATTTTTCCAAAGGTATTATTTTGATATTTCAACCTCAGATCCTATAATAGACCTTATACACTGTGTACACAAAAGTTACTCTCAGAACCTTCAGGACAGAAATGTCCCCATTGAAATATTTGATCCTAGTACCATTAAAGCATAAAATCATTAATTCTACTGATTTTATGGTTTCATGCTGGAGGCGGAGCCCTGGCTTCTAAATTTACATTTTCAATACTTTCCACCAGGTGGCGCCATTTTTCTCACGTTTAGCCTATTGAGCAAATACATGCTTTTTTCCTATTTTCTGTTTCCTTTATTATAAAGCACAGCAATCAATTGAATAAATGATGCAGCTAAAATTGTGTGGGCGTGTTAGTCTGGATGTCAGAGTGTGTTGTGTGTGTAAAAAACAACAGTGGCATTATATATACAAACTGGCATTTAAAGTGTTAAAATCCTGAAAATGAATGAATATTTGGTACATATGATCAGGACTGATGTTGGTTAAAAAATAAATAAATACCAACTAATTGAAAGTTGAAAATTGAATTTTTGTCATCTAGGGACCTCTGAGTAACTTTTTAGATTGACGCACAAGTGTTAAAAAACAACAACAACTAACTAGCTTTACATTGGCAATAGAAAATATTGGGATGTAAAAGAAGACAGTAGTGACAGTATTTCTACCTAAAATGTATTATTTTCCAAAGAGATACATTTTTATTATACATCACAAAATGCGTTGTTTCAAAGTTGAATTTCAAATTTGCTAATTGTATTTAACACAATTACTTTCAGTGAAAATGGCAACTAAAAACAGTTGAGGCGCAGTTTTGATAGCTTGCTGGGATGCTACCACTAATATTACATGTTTTGTAACACTAAATCACTCACACATTGCTTGTTTAAATATCTTGACAGGGTAATACAAGAAATCAATTCATTTGTAATACAGTCTTGCTACAGAGCACAGCAGAAGTTCTGTGAATTGTACAAATGAAGCAGGATTATAAACATTGTAATGATCTGAACAATGAAGAAAACACTGAGAGTGAACTACTTCTTTCTTCCTCCTCTCTCCTTCAGGGCAAGATGGATGACGGATCCATTGTTCATGTTGTAATAGGCCAGGGAGTTTGAATCCTTGATGAAAATACCCTGAAGGTATCAAATAAAAAAACAAAATAAGTTTTTAAACCAAGTATTTTTATATAGATTTACCATCTTTAAGTATTTATGAAGCATTCGGTTAAAACACCCTGATACATGAACATTTCAAATACAGAGTTACCACTCTTTTCAGTGGACAATTTCATAGATTTTTCCAAGACATTTTATGCGGCCAACAAGTGTAATATATAAGCAAAAACACAGGTATCCACCTTAAATCAAGCTTTAATTTTGTTTGAGTTTCTGTTTGTTCTCACCTCCAGATAAGCAGTTTGCTCCGAGGCCCAGTTTGATTATTAACTCAACATATATGTTTTATTTATTTACATACATACAATAGTCATGTATGTGCTGTACACTTCAGAGAGCTCTCTGTCTCTGTCATCTCACACACACACAAGTGTGCACGTGATGATCATGAAGTGTTTTCAGTGTATGAATGGCTCTACACATTCATTTTGAAGCACGCATCACTTACAGATTTATTTAAATCAGAGATTTTTAGTTTAACACACAAGGAAATATCAGAATTTTAATTTGATTAATTGTACATTCAAACATACATTTTTTGTCCAAATGTCATATTCCATGACATTCTGCATTGTATTGCTATTGCCATTTTTATAACTAGATTGTGTTTTCCACAAACAACAAGTAGTAACCGATGACTGATCGTTGAACTATTGAAAAATAACATCCCCAGGTATTAAGGCCAAATCGCTACACTTCCAAACCAATGTGAATTCATAAAAAAAATATATATAAAAGACAACAGTGGTCCAACTGTCATCGTTGCCTAAAGTTTATAACTCACAGGGATAAAAACTCATGAGGGGCGAAAAAGGTGAGACAATCACTGATCCACGGACATGTTTTCTGGAGTTATTTCTTGTTAAAAGAATAAGCTAAAAGCACCAACTTAATCTACTTTAATGATTCGAGTATAGCAAATTATCTGCACAATTGTGCAGAATTAGCTGCAAAAATGAAGGTGAATTTGTTGTGGCACAAATTTGTTCAGTTTCATTAATTGACTAGTTTAGTGACCACTTCTGGAGATGCCACTAGGTGGCAACAAATGAGTGTAATATGTGCAATGAGTGAGTCATTGAACCATTCTGAGATGTTCATGACCGAAATTTACCAAAAGACTTCACAGTATTTAAGCATTATAAGAACAAAGCAGATCTACAATTTCCATTCAGTTTGTGAACTGCCGAGCATGACTTTTCACCCAAAAAGACAACAATAATTGTCTAATAATAACATCCCTACCTTCTCCTTCTGTATTCGGCAGCACTGACGTGGTTCATGTGAAAGCCCCTCAATGTGTATAAACATATCTCACTTTTATGCATTAACAGCTCTTCCGCCCTTTTCTCTCATGAACAAGGTAGACTCACATGCCGATGCTGAAGTAAACGAACAACAAGCCCCTCTCATTGATTCAGTCAGTCCATCGGTACACGTACCAGGTCGTTCAGTTTGTTTATGAATGAGTATTTTCGCAAGTGCCACTTCTCACGGTGCACATGCCAAGCACGTGATTAGCTATTGCTCTAACCAATGAAGCAATCTGCCTCGTTTGGACCGCACTTGCAAAGCACACGATTGGACGCTGCTGTAATCAATCATGTAAGCGCCCTTAATCGTTGACACTGTTTCACAATGCGCAGCAGCCGGCAGTGAAAAAAACGATACATATGTGACTCCTAATTAGAGTTCCGATTATAATGAAAATATTACTTATGTATAGTGCAAGTTATGGTTTAAAATGTGTAAATTAAGTAAGTGCTAAGTGACAGTGTTTAAACAAAGAATTAGTTTGAACTGTAAGATTAATGACTTATGTCTTTGAAGTTCATACTGGATTAACTGCAGAACTTCACATAGATGCATTGTCCTTGTTTGAAAACCATGCTAGCAACACAGTCAAACCGTTTTATTATACACAAATATTTTGCAGGACAAATAATTATTTTCCAGGACATTCAGGCATTTTTCCATGACTGGAAAACTGCATTGCAAAATTCCAGGTTTACCCTGAAGATATTTTACCTCATACTGTAGCTTCTGTTTTCCAGCTGGCATACCAGTGGCTTCGTGGATTTTAACCTTGATTACAGACACCTGAGAGAAATAATGCCATTTGATTAAGATGGAACTAGCTCCAAACAGATGCATTTTTATTTATAATAAATGCATTTTATTTACTACATATACAGATAATGTATGCATAAGCACAGTTTTACCTGGTCTGTGAGAGGCAGGTTGAAGTTCAGCACTTGGCCACTTAACTTCCATTCTGTCTTATCCTGCATGTTGGGCACCTGCACCTTAACTGCAACAGGTCCCTAGAAGAAGGCCAGATAAATAGTATTAATAAATGGTTTTAAGACTGTAAGTATAAAGGTTGACCCTGCTGTAATATCAAGTGGCGTAAAATACCTTGTTCCTGCGTAAGAACTCATCCTCGGGAATCAGGTTGTCCTCGGTCTTCATCTTCTTGCTGGAAGGCTCGTCCTCGTGAGGCGGTGGAGGGTGGGCAGGAGGAATGGGGACAGGAGCAGTGCTGGGAGGTTGAGGAGCAGGGGGCGCTGGTATAAAAGCTTCAAAGTGTAAAAAATGATTACTAAGTACCATTCATTCTGTTTGTTCAATACTGATACGTTTAGCTTTACTCTGTATAGTTTGATTTAATTGTAACACAACACAAAAAGCTGTAACACAACATAACAGTCCTGTTATTTCAGACAATCACCAGTAGGTACCACCATAGGTGGAGGTCTGGGTGCCAGTATGTGGGGTCCAGAGGGTGGCATGGGCACCACATTTATGCGGGGGGCATGCAGCATGGGTGGCATGGGGGTCAGGACCTGCCCGTGGGCCAGACGAACCATAGGGGACACTGGAGGACGGGGTATGACGGGCACTGCGGGAAGTAGGGTGGTACGCACTGGGGGCGCCATCTGGAATACAAACAAGAAACCATGACAAGAATGGTAGACTCTTTAGTTAACACTATAAATAGACTGATAATCGGTTTGGCTGATATTTTTTTTTACAGATATTCACACTTTACACAATCGGGTAATATATTATAAATGATAGTATATAGCAAACCTATCTTTAAAATTCATGAATGCAGAATCAGATAGAGACTCACAGTATGTGTGGGTCTGGGCATGGTGTTGATTGGTGGGCTGGGTTTGGGTAGGCTGGGGGCTGATGAGGGCATGGGCGGCTGAGGCATCTCGTTGGGTTTGCTGGGTCCGATCTTCTCCTTGGTATCGTCCTCCTGCACCAGACCTTTAGCTTTGTGGATGGCCTCAATCTGCTCCTGCAGGGTGATGTTAGCTTGAGCTGCCTGTTGGGTACGAGCCATACTTCCTGAGTGACCATCCCATGTCACCTGAAGATGAAGAGAGAAATTAGATGTAGAGGTATACACTGTATGTTAGAACATTTTATTAACTACACACAGCCCTTAAACCAAATTACTTCTGAAACATCACACCTTTCAAATTATATTGTGTGTGATTGGTGCTAGTCTGTGAAAACTCACTGCCACAATGTGTTTTAACCAATTTTTAGCGCTTAGCTATGCGTCCTCTAGAGTCTTCTGTGTTGCTGCTAGGGCATTGTTAGGGAATCCTGGGTGGTTGTTTAGTGGACCAAGCCAAAAGAGCCCACACCCATGTC